>NC_092877.1:54288008-54588722 GCF_028372415.1 Notamacropus eugenii
TAGCCAGCTCACTCTTGTCTCAGCTTTCTCCAGACTCCATCTCCTTTTCCTTACGCACTGTACTGGTTCCCTTCCAGTATCTTTTGCACTCCATGGTTTCCAGAATCCCCTATATGTAGAATGTAAGCTCTTTGAAGGAGTTACTGTCTTGATAGCTTGTATTTGTATCTTTGGCACAAAGCACAGTGCCCGACACATGGTAAATGCTTAATGCCTTATCTGTATACCCACAGATACATACAAATATACATAATACACTCATCTTTTCTTGCTGTTATGATGTCAACAAACCTCTTGGACTACAGTACCTTTAGAAATATCTGGTACTTACCACTATGTAATTTTATGAATAATTTGGTAACTTTTTTTTTTATGTGTATGTTTTTTTTTTATTTTGTAATGTTTAACAATCACTGCCATACAATTGCGATTTTATCCCTCCCCACCTACTCCCCACTACCCCCCTCCTTCCCCACGACTGCATACAATTCTGTATAGATTCTACATATACTTTCCTATTGAGTATATTTTCACTATAGTCATGCTATGTAGTCAGACTAAGATAAATGAAAGAAATCGTATAACAAATCAGAACATGATACACAAACACATACACATACACAAACATGATCTGCTACAATATGTGAGTGACTTCCATATTTCTCTGTCTGAGTGTGGCAAGCATTTTGCCTTGAGATCCTCCATTGGGATTTTTTTTTTTTTTTTTGGTAAGAAGTTCTTGTGTTATTACAAAAATCTAAGTCTACCAGAAAAAACTCTCACACACTGTGGTTGTTGCTGTGCATAAAGTTCTCCTGGTTCTGCTCCTTTCACTCAGCATCAGGTCATATAAGTCCTTCCAGGCCTCTCTGAAGTCTTCTTGTTCATCATTTCTTATGGCACAATAGTACTCCATTACATTCATATACCATAATTTATTCAGCCATTCCCCAATTGATGGACATCCCCTTGACTTCCAGTTTTTGGCAACTACATAGAGTGCTGCTATAAATATTTTTGTACATGTGGGACCCTTTCCCATTTTTATGATCTCTTGGGGATATAGTCCTAGTAGCGATATTGCTGGGTCAAAGGGTATGCACATTTTTGTAGCCCTTTGGGCATAGTTCCAAATTGCTCTCCAGAATGGTTGGATGCGCTTGCAGCTCCACCAACAATGAATTAGTGTTCCAACTTTCCCACATCCTCTCCAGCATTTATCATTTTCTTGTTCTGTCATGTTTGCCAATCTTATAGGTGTGATGTGGTACCTCAGAGTTGTTTTGATTTGCATCTCTCTAACCAATAGTGATTTAGAGCATTTTTTCATATGATTATAGATAGCTTTAATTTCTTCCTCTGAAAATTGCCTGTTCATATCCTTTGACCATTTATCAATTGGGGAATGACTTGTATGATTATACATTTGGATCAGTTCTCTATATATTCTAGATATGAGGCCTTTATCCCCGAGCTTAGCTGTAAAAATTCTTTCCCAATTTACTACATCCCTCCGGATTTTGGTTGCATTGGGTTTGGTTGTGCAAAAACTTCTCAGTTTAATGTAATCAAAGTTATGCATTTTGCATTTCATAATGCATTCTATCTCTCCTTTAGTAAAGAATTCTTCCCTTCTCCATAGATCTGATAAATACACTATTCCTTGCTTCTCCAGTTTATTCATGGTATCAATCTTTATACCTAAATCATGTACCCATTTGAACTTTATTCTTGTGTACGGTGTCAGGTATGGGTCTATGCCTAATTTCCGCCACACTGTTATCCAGTTTTCCCAGCAATTTTTGTCAAACAATGAGTTCTTATCCCAGAAGCTGGGGTCCTTGGGTTTATCAAACAGAAGGTTGCTATATTCGTTGCCTACTGCATCTTGAGTGCCAAGTCTATTCCACTTGTCTACCTCTCTGTTTCTTAGCCAATACCAAGTGGTTTTGATAATTGCTGCTTTATAGTACAGTTTGAGGTCTGGTAGCACTAGGCCACCTTCCCAAGCATTTCTTTTCATTAGTCCCTTTGATATTCTGGACCTTTTGTTTTTCCAAATGAATTTTGATATTATTTTGTCCAGCTCTAGAAAGTAATTGTCTGATAGTTTAATTGGTATGGCACTAAATAAGTATATTAATTTGGGTAGAATTGTCATTTTTATTATATTAGCACGGCCTACCCATGAGCAACTAATGTTTTTCCACTTACTTAAATCTGACTTTATTTGTGCAAAAAGTGTCTTGTAATTGTGTTCATATAATCCCTGGGTTTGTTTTGGCAGGTAGACTCCTAAGTATTTTATACTGTCTACCCTAACTTTAAATGGGATTTCTCTTTCTATCTCTTGCTGTTGGACTTTGTTGCTAATATATAGGAATGCAGAAGATTTGTGTGGGTTTATTTTGTACCCTGCAACTTTGCCAAAGTTGTTTATTAATTCTAGTAATTTTTTACTTGAATCTCTGGGATTCTCTAGGTAAATCATCATATCATCTGCAAAGAGTGATAACTTAGTTTCTTCTTTGGCTATTTTAATTCCTTGGATATCTTTATCTTGTCTAATTGCTACAGCTAACATTTCTAGTACCATATTAAATAATAGTGGTGATAATGGACAACCTTGTTTCACCCCTGATCTTATTGGGAATGCATCTAGCTTATCCCCATTGCATATAATGCTTGCTGAAGGTTTTAGATAGATACTGCTTATTATTTTATGGAAAGTTCCCTTTATTCCTACATTCTCCAATGTTTTTAGTAGGAATGGATGTTGTATTTTGTCAAAAGCTTTTTCTGCATCTATTGAGATAATCATGTGGTTTTTGTTAGCTTTGTTGTTGATGTGATCGATAATGCTAATAGTTTTCCTAATATTGAACCAGCCCTGTAGTCCTGGTATGAATCCTACCTGATCATAATGTATTAATCTCGTGATAAGATGCTGTATTCGTTTTGCTAGAATCTTATTTAAAATTTTTGCATCTATATTCATTAGGGAAATTGGTCTATAATTTTCTTTCTCTGTTTTGTCTCTTCCTGGTTTGGGTATCAAAACCATATTTGTATCATAGAAAGAATTTGGGAGGACTCCTTCTTCCCCAATTTTCAAGAATAGTGTATGTAGTAATGGAATTAACTGTTCTTTAAATGTTTGATAGAATTCACTTGTGAATCCATCTGGCCCTGGAGATTTTTTCCTAGGGAGTTCATTGATGGCTTGTTCAATTTCTTTTTCTGAGATGGGGTTGTTTAAGTATTCAACTTCCTCTTCTGTTAATCTGGGCAATTTGTATTTTTTAAAATATTCATCCATCTCGTTTAGATTATCGAATTTGTGGGCATAAAGATGGGCAAAGTAGTTTCTAATTATTGTTTTAATTTCCTCCTCATTGGAGGTGAGTTCACCCCTTTCATTTTTAATATTAGTAATTTGGTTTTCTTCTTTTTTTTAATCAGATTGACCAAAGGTTTATCAATTTTATTAGTTTTTTCATAAAACCAAGTATTGGTTTTATTTATTAATTCAATAGTTTTCTTAATTTCAATTTTATTAATCTCTCCTTTGGTTTTCAGTATTTCTAATTTGGTATTTACTTGGGGATTTTCAATTTGTTCTTTTTCTAGCTTTTTCAACTGCAAGCCTAAGTCATTGATCTCCTCTTTCTCTATTTTATTTATGTAAGCATTCAGAGATATAAAACTTCCCCTAATAACTGCTTTTGCAGTATCCCATAAGTTTTGGTATGTTGTCTCACTATTGTCATTCTCTCGAATGAAATTGTTGATCGTTTCTATGATTTCTTCTTTAACCCAACCCTTCTTTAGAATTAGATTATTTAGTTTCCAATTGATTTTTGGTTTCTCTTTCCATGGCCTTTTATTACATGTAATTTTTAATGCATTATGATCTGAAAAGGATGCATCGATTATCTCTACCTTTCTGCACTGGATTGTGAGATTTTTATGTCCTAGTACATGGTCAATTTTTGTAAATGTTCCATGTACCGCTGAGAAAAAAGTATATTCCTTTCTATTCCCATTTAATTTTCTCCAAAGATCTATCATATCTTTGGTAACTTTTCTTATAAAATTCAGTTGTTTTTTGGAGCAGAGTACTCAAAAAGACCTGTGATCTCATCAATATGGGTGTCCTCTCCAGGGATGCAGATTGCCACCCATATATGCTTCCCAATCCTGGTGACTTTTATCTATCATGTCATTCCCAGATGTGCTCGAGGGATTTCTCATTTTCTCTTGACATGTGAGAATACCAGTTTTTCTTGACATGAAGTCTAAAGTTGTCACTTTGCACAGCAACTTAAGAAAGATGCTGGTAAGCTGCCTAGTGTCCAGAGAAGGGCAACTGGAATAAAGAAGGGGCTTGAGTCACATGAGCATTGGTTGAAGGAACTAGGGATGGTTAGCTTGGAGAAAAGAAGACTCAGGGGGACGTAATTGCTGTCTTCAAGAGTTTGAGGGACTATGATCAGAGGATAGATCAGACTTGTCCTGTTTATCACCAACATACATATATGAGTGAATTAGACTAGATGGTCACTAAAGTATCTTCCATCTCTTAAATTATGTGATTCTGATTCTGTGGAAGAATGGTTCTTCAGCTTAAAAATTTGTACCAATATCTGTAGATTTTAGATGTCAAACTTTTATCAGATATATTTAGTGCAAGTATTTTTCTCAATTTATTTGTTCAGTCATTTTGTCAGTTGTATCCAACTCTTCATGTCCCTATTTGGGGTTTTTGTGGCAAAGATACAGAGTAGTTTACCATTTCCTTCTCCAGCTCATTTTACAGATGAGGTAACTAAGGCAAACAGGCTTATGTGACTTGCTAAGGATCGCACAGCTAGCAAGTATTTGAGGCTGGATTTGAACTCAGGTCTTCTGGACTCTAGGATTGGTACTCTATCCACTACATCACCAAGCTGCCCTTCTCAATTTATACTTCTTACATAATTTTAGATGCATCATTTTTACTCTTGCAAAAACTTGTTAATTTTATATAATTGAAATTATCCTTTTTATCTTTTATGATCTCTTTCATTTTCTTCCTTTTTTTGAGAATTATGAGAGATAAAAATCTTCTATTGTCCTCTAATTTTTAATTAGAAGGATGACTTTTTATATTTAAATAATTTTTCCACTTAGAATTTATTGTCACAAGGTATAAGATAATGATGTCAATCTATTTTTTACTAGTAGACTTTCCAGTTTTCACAGTTCTTTTTGAAGAGTATCTTTCCTAGTCTATATTCTTGTGGGTTTTTTTTTATATACTAGAGAGGTAGGAACATTTGTTTCTCACACTTGCTTATCTTATTGTTCAGTTGATTGACTTTTCTGTTTTTTTTAAATCCAGTACCAGACAATTTTGATAATTGCTGCTTAGTATAATTTGAATTCTGGTAACACCAATCTTCCCTCCTTTCTAATTTCTTTTTTCATTATATGTCTTGATTTTGTGGATGAATTTTATTATTATAACTAATCCTACAAAATATTCCTTTGGTAATCTGATTAGCGTGGCACTAAATTTGCAGAGCAACTTGAGTAGAAACATCACTTCCCCTGTCTTTCTGTGGCCCAGTTATTAATGCTGACTCTTCGCAATTATTTGGGTGTTCATTTTTCTATGAAAAAAAGAAGTTTTGTGGTTTTGTTACAAAAATTTTTGTGAGTGTTTTGGTTAACTTGCAGATATTTACGACATTAAATTTTGCTGTCTATAAGATATTCTCTGCCTATCCTTCCTGAGTTTTGTTACTAATATAAAAAAGAGCTGATGATTTTGTAGACCAATTTTGTATCCTGTTACCTTTCTGAAGCTATTGTCTCCATTCATTGTTTTGTTGATTCTCTAGTAGCTAATATCAATTCTCTCAGTAGCTAATATTATCTGCAAACAGAGATGGTTTTTGCCTTTTATCTATGCTTATTCCATCAATTTACTTCTATTCTATTATTGCTATAACTTTAAGGACACATGTGGAAGGACAATGAATGGGTGAAAACTGGAAAACAATCTATAAGTTTCATATAATACACTCTTTTCTCAATTAATGACAGGAGCCACCACAGTCAGAATTTAATATCATTAGATTCTAATGTGCTGCATGAAGAATTAGAAGCAGCAAGAAAGAAAAGAAAAAATTTTAAAAACAATTATATTAGATTATACTTTATGGAAGCTAATTGCAGGGATACATGCTAGAGCAACACAATTATGAAGCATTGCAAAATTGTTTCTTAAGATATTCAAAATAAGAGAAGACACTTAAAGTGTGGGGGGAAAATCCCAAAGCTCATTTTTAACAACAATAACAAAAAACCGCAACTGGGAAAATAGAAATTGTTACCAACCCATATGCTTAGATTCCCATTGCTACACCATTTTTAATGAGAATGATCTACACACAAATATTGGACATGCTTGATAATAGAATTAGAATGGAATAGGTAAGCATTTAAAAATGATTTTTAATTGAAAAGTTGTTATCTTTTGTATTTACATCACCTTCATTTCCTCCATCCTCTTTTACCCAGTGAACTATTTCTTACATTGGATAATTTTTAAAGATGAAAAAAAAGTAAATAAAAACTAACCAAGATATTGACTATTTAACTATACATGTTAATATTTCATAACCTTATTCTCTGTATTTTTGCAAAGAAGAGAAGTAGGTTCATTTTTCTCATATTTTCTTCCTAAGAAAAGCTCTATCATAATTGTGCAGCATTCAGATTCTTTCTTTTTTGTTATTACTCTTCCTATTTATTTCATTGCAGTCATTATGTATATTGTTTTCCTGTTCCTGCTTCATCATGGATTAATTCCAAAATATCTTCTATGTTTTTCTGAAATTTTTATAATTGTTGTTTCTATAGATTATATTTTATAGTATATCACATTTTTATAATCACTACATTGACTGAAAGGTATAGAGAATACAAAACCCTATAGTGTTTTGTATTTGTTTGTAAAAAAACGTAGATTTGGTAGATATAGCATTTAAGTACTTATTATATTCCAGGCAGGGCCATCTCCAGTTGTCCTGATGAATATCAGGCCACTGGACCTGGATAACTCAGGAGATGAAAGTGAGGTTGGTGACCTTGCACAGCCCTCCTTCACTCAAATCAAAGTCAACTGCAAATCATGTCATCATCTTGATGTCATGGAACTCTTCGAGAATGAAGGACAAACATAACAATATGCCAGGCATTGTGTTAAGTGCCAGGAATAAAAAACAAGAAAATAAGATAGTGCCCACTCCTAAAGACTTACATTTTAATAGGAGAAGACAAAACACAAAAAGAAGTGGAAAGTGAATGGCACTCAGGCATTTGGTGTGGAGAAATCAGACCTGAAAGTTAACTGGAAGTGAAGTAAGCAGTGGCTTGGACTCCTCAAAAAAACTACAGGAAAACTTCCTAACACATTTAAATAATTTTGATCTTAACATGATTTATTGTAGTAAAGGAGAGCGGTTGTCATGTAAGGAGTCCTTGTACTGACAAAATCATAGGTTTTTGATAGATATAAATAGATGGATGAATAGATGGATGGATAAATGGATGGATCAATGGTTGGATGGATTGGTTAGATGGATAGATGGATGGGTGAGTGAGTGGGTGAATGGATGGATGGATAGATAGACAACCAGACAGATGGATCAAGGCAACTAAATAGATAAGAATGGGCCAGCTAGGTAGATCAGGAAGGCATGAATTCAAATCTGGCCTCAAACATTTACTAGCTGTATCATCTTGGGCAAATTACTTAACTTCTGCTTGCTTTATTTTCTACATCTTTAAAATGGGGATAATAATAGACCCTACTTCCCAAGGTGGTTGTTATGAGCAATGAAGAGTCAGATGTATCTGGACAACAACATAACAATGAGTTATTCTTTAAACGTTTCATAAGATTGATTTGTAGATATGTCTTGACCATGACTTTTTCTTTGGGAGGACATTTTTGGCTTGCTTAATTTCTCTTTCTAAGACTGGATTGTTTATATTATCTCTTGTTGATGTTTTGTTAATCTGGGCTTTTTATATCTTTGAAAATATTTATTCATTTCATGTTATCTTGGTCTATGGAAGCACAGATCATTTAATTAAACCCTCTATTCTTATTTTTGATTCTGAAAATTTGGTTTTCCTCTTCAAAAAAATAGCTAATCATTTACATATTTTATTCATCCTTAAAAACAATTCTTTGTTTAGTTTTTCATCTTAATAGTCTTTTCCTTTTCACTTTAATTTATCTCTTATTTCATTCCGAAAATTCCTTATCTGCTGTTTGTTTTGAGATGGTTAAATCGTTGATTTTCTTTTCGTTTTGATCTTTTGTTCTTATTTTTTCTCAATTACATGTAAAAAAAAATTTAACGTTTGTTTTTTTTTTAAATTTTGAGTTCCAAATTCTCTCTCCCCCTCCTTCAAACCCCTACCCATTGAGAAGGCAAACAATCTGATAATAGATTATACATGTACAATCCTGCAAAATGTATTTCCATATTGGTCATGTACTGAAAGGAAAAATAGACCAAAAACACCCACCCACCCACCAACCAACCAAACAACAACCCCAAACCAACCAACCAAGAAAAATAAAGTTTTAAAAAGTATGCTCCATTGGTTCTTTTTTCTGGACGTGGATAGTATTTTTCTTCATAAGTCTTTCAAAATTGTCTTGGCTCATTGTATTGCTAAGTCATTCACAGTTGAGTATCATGCATTATTGCTGTTACTATATTTAGTGTTCTCCTGGTTCTGCTCGTTTCACTTTGTATCAGTCCATGTAAGCCTTTCCAGGTTTATCAGAGAGGATCCTGGTCACTTCTTACAGCATAATCATACATCACAACTTGTTCAGCCGTTCCCCCATTGATGGCTATCCCCTCAATTTCCAATTCTTTGTTACCATAATAAGTGCTGCTATAAATATTTTTGTACATATAGGTCTTTCTCCCTTTTAAAAAAATCTCTTTGGGATACAGACCTAATAGAGATATTGATTGATCAAAGAGTATGCACTATTTAATGGCCTTTTTGGCTTATCTCCAAATTGCTCTCCAGAATGGTGGCACCAGTTCACAACTCCACCAACAGTGCATTATTGTCCCAATTTTCTCATATCCCTTCCAACCTTTGTCATTTTCCTTTTCTGTCATATTAACCAATCTCATAGGTATGAAGTGGTACTTCAGAGTTGTTTTAGTTTGCATTTCTCTAATTAATAGTGATTTAGGGCATTTTATAATGCAACTAAAGATAATGTTGATTTCTTCTTCAGAAAATTGCCTGTTAATATCCTTTGACAATTTATCGACTGGGATTGACTTGTGTTCTTATAAATTTGACTCTATTGTCTCTATGTTTGAGAAATGAAGCCTTTATCAGAGATACTTGCTATGCATTTCCCCCCCTTAGTTTCCTCTTTCCTTTTAATCTTGACTGGATTGGTTTTGTTTGTGCAAACCCTTTTGATGCAATAAAAATTATCCATTTTACATCCCTTAATGTTCTCTATCTCTTGTTTGGTCAAAAATTCTTTCCTTATCCATCAATCTGACAGATAAAATATGCCATACTCCCCTAATTTGCTTATGATATCCCCCCTTTTATGTATAAATCATATACTCATTTTGACTGTATCTCTGTATATGGTATGAGATATTTATCTATACTTATTTTCTGCCAAACTGCTTTCCAGTTTTCCAGAAATTTAAGGTTAGGGTTAGAAATCTTAGATCCTTGGATTTGTCAAACATGACATTGCTGTGGTCATTTCCTATTGTGCATTGTGTACCTAATCTATTCCACTGATGCACCACTTCATTTCCTAGCCAGTATCAGATTGTTTTGAGATTTAGTTTGGCTAGGCCATCTTCACATTTTTTTTCATTGATTCCCTTCATATTCTTGACTTTTAAATTATTGATTTTTTAGTTTGCTTGGTAGCCGCATGTTAATTAATGACTTTTTATTTCTATCTTTTGTTTATATAAGTGACCAGAGAACACTTTCCTTTAAGGAAATATTGGTATGTTGTCTAATTATATAATTTTCTTTAATGTGTTTGTAATTTCTGTGAAATGTTTTTTGATCTTATTTAGTTTCGCTTTAAGTTTGCATCCTTTGTCATAAACACTATATTAATTACAATTTTTATTGTGTTATGGTTAATAAAAGCTCTCAGATGTCTACTATTTCTGCTTTTCTTCATTTATTCATGAGTTCTTTATGCCTCAGCATTTGATCAATTTATGTAATGGGGTCGTATAATATTGAGAAATAAGTATTCTCTTTAAGATGAGTATTACCCACTTCTTGTGAGTCATATGGGCACAAATGATAACGCCACAGGGAACACAGGAAGTATTATTAAAGGCATAAAATCTAGACCAAAAAATGGAACTTAGATTTGGGAACAAGTGTTATCTTCATCATGCCCAACATGATGGTATCCGAGAATAGGATTTTTATTTCTCAAGTATAGCTTAAAATATAGGAATGGCAGACAGGAAAAAGATGGAGTTCAACTAACAATGACTCATAAAAATGCATTTTCTGCTGCCATGCAAAACTGATTAAAGTGAAAAGAAAGGGAGAAAGACAAAATTGCCATCCCCCTACTCATGCATGTGTGTGTGTATATATATATATATATATATATATATATACACACACACACATATATATGTACATATATACACACAATATGTAAATGAGCATGTATATATATGTATATATATACATATACACAATTTACAGGTATACAGATGTATTCACACATATGTATACATACACAACCCACAACATGCATGCATATTTGTATGCATATATGCATACATATTCCAAAACATACACACATGCATACACTTACATAACACAGGTATACATTTCTATCTCACTTTAAGATTTATGAAGCGTTTTCATAGCAACAATTTTGTGAGGCATATAGCACAATTATTAATATCCCAATTTTATGGATGAGGTAGTTTAAGTGACTTGGGCAAGTGGCCATGCTGCTAATATCAGAGCTGAGAAATACCGTCAGAATGCCTGACTCTATGTCATTTATCTTTCTGTTACCTGTTTAAGCTAAACATTTCACATCTCAGGGTAAATGAAACTTAGAGCCCTTCTTGAGTACAGATTTTTAGGGGAAGGAAAGAGGAACAGGCCATCAGGGCCTGAGAGGGATAGAGATGGGGTGCAACTAGGTGAAAAGGACCATAAAATGAAGGTATTACTCTGGAATGACTTTACAATTTCATGGCCCATGAGCCAGTCCTGATGAAAATCAGACTTGATAGCTGCTAGTGGTTTTGTGAAAAGCTGGAATTAAAGTAGCCTCACTATGTCCTTAGCATGATATTAGAAAGTGTAGTAGAGATGATTAAATCCAAAAGCAAGATGGGTGGCAGCAGGAGAATAAGCCTGGGGAACAGCTGAACCAATGATATTGAAGCATGAACTCCTTAGGAGTCCACTGCCTTGGCCTTGCTTTTCCATACACCTGCCCATTCTGGCTAGTGTTACATAGCTGTTTTCATGCCAGTCTGGGTGCTGTCACATATATATCCTTGCACCAATGAGGCCCTGGGAAATATAGAGTCTATAGACTTGTTGTGGCCACAGTTATGGGATCATAGGGGCTGGCAGTAAAAGGAAACCCAATGCAGATGTGAGAAAATATATCTACCAGTTTCAGGTGACCTTTGAGTGATGACAACCCTGGATAGGTAAATACACTCTAAAAGCTCTGGTGGCCTCTTGTGTCTGGGCCCACTGTGGCACTAGTGTATGTGAGCGAGGGGCCCAGTACAGCTGGTAATTCACCATTATGCAAAGATGTCTCTGATGAAGATGTGGCCCTATTCTTGCTCCATTGACAGTGAACTCCTCATCTACTCTATTTAGATCTGCCGTCATTTTTGGTAGCTAATACTCTGGCCTCTGTTTCATGTACTCCACTAAGCTCTCAGGATTTTTTCCTTTACTCTGGCAAAATACATGCCTGACTTGACCCTGGTATTACAATCTGATTCGTTTTCTCCATTGAAGGTTACCTTGTTCCCCTAGTCATGTATTTTCCCTCTGTTAATTTCCTTTCATCAGCAGCATTATTTAATCCCATTCCCATACAGGCAATCCTGGGCTATCGCATAGATGATATAACTATGGTAGTTTTGGTTAGTGGTCTGTAGCTTGACTGTAGGACAGTGGCTGAAACACAAACAGGAGACTATATACTATTTCTGTGTCTCAGTGGCTATTTAGGGCTTGAATTTATACCCACACCTTACAGTTCCATTTCTTGTTATCTTATTCTTTTTTGTGTCCCTTCATATATTCCATATTTAAGACAAGGCAGCTATGAAATGGTGAGAAGCAGATTGGGTTAGGGGTCAGGAAACCTGTGTTTGGGTCCTGGTTCCATCTCTTATTAGTAGTTACATCAACTTGGAGAAAAAAAAACTTCATATCTATGGGTTCATTTTGCCCATATTAAAATGAAGGAGTAGAATTGAATTACTTCTCAGATCTGTTTCAGTTCTAACCTACAATGAAGTTACATAGACTGGAGCACTGAGGGAATTGTGTGTGTACCCTGGTTGTGTGGAGAGAATTACTTAGCTTCTTTTCCATGGGATATGGGGATAGAATGAATGAGCATAGATTGATCCCTGAATTTAAAA
The DNA here is from genome assembly GCF_028372415.1 of Notamacropus eugenii. NCBI lineage: Eukaryota > Metazoa > Chordata > Mammalia > Diprotodontia > Macropodidae > Notamacropus > Notamacropus eugenii. Next base: position 54,300,746 of record NC_092877.1, read on the forward strand.
GAATAAAAGCTGAACCTTAGTTCTAGGTCCAATACATATTAACTGTGTGATCCTGGACTCACAATTAATTGAATCTTCATTATTTCATTTGTAAGACTGGAGTATTAATGCAAATGACCTCTAAAGTCCCTATCCTGTCTGTGGGAAGTGCCCATATGTGTTGTATCATAGAAGTATATCTTTAAATGGTCGAAAATCCTCTGTTCCATGGCCCATAAGGATTGAATTGGGGAGATGTCAAATCACATGTGATACCATGAAGGTTCACACTTGATCAGTTGTGCAGAAAGGGCATGGTTTTCCAGTTGAGCCTGTGTCAGCCAGATGTCTCACTCCAGTTCCAAGAAGTAGGGAGACAACTCAATCTTTGACAGAGGGTAGTTAATTAACTCTTAAGAAAAAACAACGAAAAGTAACTAAACTCAGGTACATGGACAACGACAACATTGGGATCAAATTATTAACTTTTAGGTGCCTATGATTTCTGTTAACTATTGGTAAACCACAGTAGAGAGAAGTAATCTGTGCCTTTTATCGTAATCATGCTATTAAACAGTTTTGCTTAATTGTTTTCAGGGAAATAACTTTTGGGGGAGTAGGTGAGATATGATTGCTGTATCAAAACAAAATGTATTCATTTAAAAAAATAATTGGGGGATGGGGAGAAAAAACAAGTTTCAGAGGAGTCAAAAGGTCCAGGATTGTCAACACTTCATCTCACATCCCTTGGGATTTTTACAACAGTCATTTTGGATTATGGAAATGACCAGCTTGTTCCTTTGAAATTTCACTGGTAGTATAAGCCTTTCTGCAACTCAGAAAACTCATATATCCACAATACATAACCCTCTTTCTCGTTGCCCTTTCCCTGCCAACAGCAAACAAATAAACATTAAACCCCAAAGAGGATGTGACTGAGTTAGATCACTGATTTGGGCAACTGAACAGTGTTTTAGAGCATCCCAAGCTGCTCCTTGACATAAAAACCTATCTAGTTTAACACAGATAATTTCCTGGGTGATGCTTTGTGGCTATCAATTAGGGAATATTATGGTCCCTAAAGAATCAAAATTGTAGGTGGTCCAAAGGTTGATGAAGAGGTGCTAAGTGGATGAAAGAAGGCCACAGAATGTTACCGGTGATAACTTGGGAGCCAGAATTTGTCTAAAAGATGTCACCCATATATATCTGATCAGAAGAGGATGTAGTGAGAGTGAAAGATAAAAAGTGGTCAGCCCAGTTGCCCCATGATACTCACTGAATATTCAAAGGTCAACAGAGAGCCCTAAAATGTGTCAAGTAGTTTATCTATAGAAGAAGAAAATAGAGAAAATAATTGAACAGATATCATAGGGATTGATCATAAGTTTAGCGCTGGAATGGGTCTTTAGAGGACACCTAATTGAACCTCTTAATTTTACAGATGAGAACATTGAGGCCCAAAGGAATGAAATAACTTGCTCAATGCCACACAGTAAGTGAGAGAGTTAGGATTTTCACTTGGGTAAAGCCAATACTTTTTCCAAAGTGCGCTGCTGAAGGTGTAGATGGTCTACCATCTGCACTAGTGGAAGGAGTATCCATGTTAGTGAGATCATAAAGGATAATCACGTATTGAAACATCACTTTATGTGGAGCACTGTGTTCAGTTCTAAAGGAGATGTCAAAATTAGGCAAGAGACAGACTCTGTTCTCAAGGACGTCGCAGGTTAGCAGTAAGATAGAAGACCAGACTTCTCTGAGTAGGTGAGTTGCTGGACTGATAAGATGAAAATTGACCTTTAATTTATAGGTTTCCTAAATGCTTGACATAGGTGATCAGGTCAGATTTTTTCATATGTGAAGTTTACATACACTGCTTCTTTCTCCTCTGATTTATCATAATGGCAAGTAAGTCACCCCGGATTATCAAATGCTATGCCAGCACAATACCGGCTCTGTCACTTCTTAATTAGAATGTTGGACTTGGAATCAGGAAAACGTGAGTTCAGATATTGCTCTGGAGACATATTAGCTGTGTGATTCTGAGTAAACCACTTAACCTGTCTTAGCATCAGTCTCTTAATTCGTAAATTAAACTAGATCTATGATCCTAAGTTCCTATGCTCCTAAATTTAATGTAAATTCACTAATCATAATCACAGAATAATAAAGCTTGAAGGAAGAAGATAGGATGCCAGAGTTGAGAGGGATCTTAGAGATCATTTTATCAATCTCTCTTATTTTGCTGAGTGAGGTTGGGGGTAATTGAGGCATTGAGAAGTAAAAGAAATTGTTCAATTTCCTATGACTTAGTAGCAGAACCAGAACCAGAGCCCAGGTCCTTGGACTTCTATTTCTGGGTCATTTATACTCTGTCAAAGACATACTTGGAAGGTGGAGCTGTACTGCCTTTCATTGTGTATCTGCATGCTCAGATTTCTCAGTCAGTCTCATTTTTTTAGTATGTTTTAGTAGAACTTGCAATCATACACCTTAGGATTTGATTTCAAGCTCTGTGACTTCCTTGCTGTATTAAGGTAGGCAAGCAATATTTTCCTTTTTGGGCCTCAGTTTCCCAACTATAAAATGAAGGCTCATTGGATCATAAAGAGCTAGGGGGAATCTTAGATGTCATCTATTCCAATCCCTTCATTTTTCGGAGTAAAAGCCATGCATACAACTTGACTAACTTGCCCAAGTTCAGAGAGTTGGAATTTGATTCCAGATTTGTCTATTCCTCATCCAATCCTGTTTTTTGACTCATGCTACATCTCTGTACTAGATTATAACTAAGAGCTCCTCCAGCTCTGATTTTCAACATTCTCCAGATTCAATCTGATAAGGATTTATTAAATAATTACTATGTGCAAGGTCATTGTTGGGGATCAAAAGATGAAAGACAATAATTTCTACACTCAAGGAATTTGATTCTGTGTTCTAAGATCCCTTACAGCTCCAACTTTTGATTTTCTATAGTCTTTTGTCCCTATAGCAGACATTCACTCTGTCAGTCTCAGAATTAGAAAGGACCCTGACGGTCATGTAGCCCAATTCCTATCACAATAAGAATATCTTCTATAATTCCTCTGAGGTCATTGAGTCTCTACATAAATAATTCCAGTGAGTTGGAGCTAATTATCTTCTTCAAACCGATGATTCCATTTCTGCATAGCTCTAATATTAATTATTTTTTCTTATATTGGAACTAAAATTTGCCTCTCTGCAACTTCCACCAATAGTTTCTAATTTTGCTCTCAGAGAACAAGTAGGACAAAGTCGACTCCTTTCCAGCTCTGAGTTTGGTGGTTGCTTTTGTTACACATTCTAAGTTTCTTTTCAGCTGTAACATCCTTGAGTTCTTTTCACTGAGTGCCTATGAATGGGTCTAATATTGGGTTAAGTTGACTCTAAGGCCTGCCTTGTTCCTATTGACCAAGGATGCTTTGAGTTGGAGTACCATATTATGGCTGCTACTCTTTGAGGTGTCTGAATGATACATTACATAATACATAGGCCAGTTATGACTGCTGACACCATTGAGCTGCTGTGTTCCAAAGAAGCTTCCATAGAGCCTTGGCTCCAGCTTTTGAGGAATAGTCAGCCTCATGGGATGCTTTTTTCTCCTGTTTCTAAAAGGCTGAACCAATACAATGTGGGTCATTTTCTGAAACATCAGTTCACTTTCATAGGAAAAAAGATGTTTCATGGAAATCCCTCTGATATAGAAAGCCTTGTTGAGGGAGTGATTTTAACAGACTTTAGTGAGTCCAGAAAGGTTGGAAGAATTGTATTTATCTTCGTTATCTTATCTTAATTTTCTGAGACTTATTCCTTTCACAGGGTCTGAAAATTCCAGAAATACTCAGGAATTCAGAGACACTTGCGAGGGCCCTACTGTGCCAAACCAAGGGAAGAGTTCACTGTCATCTCATAGGGAAGATGACACATCAGTGTGTCAGCTCAGGGTTGGCCTGCTGAGCAGAAAACTAAGTGAAACTTACGGGGCTTCCTTGCCTCCAGCTCTCTCCTTAACTGATGTCAGAAGTGCATAAATTAGATTGCTGAAAACTAAAGTGATCTTGGAACATGAAATACCAGATCTAGATGGAACCTAAGAACCCACAAGGACAGAACTGGGACCTTAGAACAGGGAGTATTAGAGTTGGGACCTAGTGATCATCTAATCTAGGGCTTGGAAAACCTATTTTGAAACTCAAAGTCACTTTCAAAATTTAGGAGCCAAAAGAATTTTTAAGAAAAAAAAAACAAAAGGACACTGATTCCCAATCACTGATTGAAACTAGAAAAGGCTCATTGACGCTTCCATCCATCTGTAGGACAGTGTCAGAGGTCCTCAAAGGACTCAGAGGTGGGAGAATGCTGGGATTGAAGTCAGGAAGACTTGAGTTTAAGCCCAGCTTCGGATATTTCCTAAATGTGTGACCCTGGGCAAATCAGTTAACTTTGGCTTGCTTCAGTTTCCTCAGGTATAAAGTGTGAGTAATCATAACACATACCTCCCAAGGCTGTTGGGAAAATCAAATGAGATAATATTTGTGAAGTGCATAGCACATAGAAGGTACTTAATAAATGCTTGTTTCCTCCTCCCTTCATTCCATACTCAGCATGGGATCTGAGCTTAAAATCATGGAATGAAAAAGCAGAAAAGAACTTTGGGAATCATCCCATGCAATTCCTGCTCTCCTTTCAGTTATTTTATATTTACTTATCACTGCCTATTTATATAGCATTTTTATGTATTTATAATTTTTATATTTTACATTTTTATATTTTTATATAGTATTCCCACACTATAAGCATCCAGAATGAACTTTGCTCTCATTCTCTCTTGCACCCTGTTTGTTTTTATTTACTCGATAACAGCTCAGATATGTGCAGAGGCTAACCCTAGCCTTGGCCTTGCTCAGTCCTCTGATTACCAGGGTCAAGAAACTATCCCAACTGGGATGGTGGTGGTGGTGTGTGATTTACATACTGTGGGTAGCTGTGAATCCTCTTCAGCTGGATGCGCTTTCAAGTTTATCATGGGTATTCATGCCTGCCTGCACTGAGCAGTGACGTCTTTCACTTAGTACCTCTATTCAGAGTAGCTAGGTGTATAGAGCACTGGGGCTGGAGTCAGGAGGGCTGAGTTCAGATCTGGCCTTGGACACTTCCTGGTATGTGATCCAGGGCAAGTCTCTGCTTCAGTTGCCTCATCTGCACAATGGGGATAAGAGTAGCACCTACCTGCCAGGGTTGTTGTGAGGATCAATTGCAATAATTGTAAAGTGCTTAGCACAGTGCTTGGCACATTGTAAGTGCTATGTAAATGCTAGCTATTAACTCTTAGGTAAGGTACCATGGCAGTAGAACATGCTTGCACTGGAATGGACAGGATGGACGACACTTCTGGAGTTCTGGGATGAGAATGCACCCCATCACCTGTGGAATTGTTGAGCATTCTCTGACCTCTGGTGCAAGTGCACTTGAGAGTACAACTAGTGAGAGTTCAAAGGTGTTCCCAAGGAAACAACTCCTGCTGACTTTGTAACAAAGTATCATTATGGTTTGGTGTGGTTTGGTTCCCAATCCCTCAGGCAGCTTCCATTTTCCCCAGGGAAACAGATAAACGGTAATGAGACACAGAAAAGACTGCTCAGGAAACCAGATCTCCCAGATTGTCCCTGCTCCACAATATAGACCTACATCTCTCCTAAATGTCTTGTTTTTTCTCCTATCAGCAGTCAGGCCCCCCAGTCAAAGACTGAATGTCAGGGCAGAACCAGTTCAGGCTTTCCCCAACTGTATGCTGTGTCCAACCAGACTCAAAGTAGAAGAGAGTTTGGTGTCCTAGCTAGGGCCATCAGCAGTAGCTGTCACCTTCCTGCCTCACAGATCAACGATCCTTTTCTTGGCTGCACCAGCACTGCCATTGCTTCCCTGGGTAACCTCGAACCATTCGCTTCACCTCTCTGGCCTTCAACTTCTTTCTCCATCTAATGAGAAGGTAGACCAGATGTCTCTAAGGTCCCTTCAAGCTCTCACATTCTGCGTTCTACTTTCTAAGGTTCTTTTCTGGCATTCCATGTTTTAGGTTCTGTTATTCCTCCTCTCTCTCACATTCCATGTTCTATATTGGAAGATCTCTCATTGCTTTGAAATGCCAGATTTTACATTCTAAAGTCCTTTCTATTTCTAAAATCCTGAGATCCATGTTCTCAGGTTGCTTCTAGCTCTGACATTCTAATGGATCTATAAGGAAGATAACAGATTTGAAAATTCTTTAGAATCTATAAGTCCCCCTTTCCCCAACACATGTGTAAGAAAAAAACAGGGGAGGGATCCAATGAAAAGGAATAAAGCAGCACTCAATGTTCTTAAAAGAAGTTTTCATCTCATGAGTGTCCTTGTGACTCCTGGGGCAGACAATTCAGGAGCAGCTGGGTATGCAAACTAAGCTGATATTTTCCCCATAGATTTAGAGCAAATGACATCTTGACTAGTTTGAACAGGAGTTCATGGCTGTGTTTTTTTGACTTAAGTCCACATAGTGAGTAATTTTGATCGCTCTAGTGAGTGGGCCTTAAACTCTTACAGAGAGCAGAAGATCACAGTAAATGCAAGAGAACCAAAAAAGATATGTACATAAATATATACGTAAGCATACATATACACATATACATGTATATATACATATGTGTATGTATAGTCACAGGATCATAGAGGAATTGAGTCATAGAGTTAGATCTCATATTCCAGTCAGTCACCAAGCATTTATTAAATAATCATGGTACTAGGCACCGAGCTAGATGCTGGAAATACAAAGGAGAAAATTAAACAGTCTTTGATCTCAAGGAGCTTCTATTTGTTACCATTTTGCAGTTTACAAAAGGCACACAGACATCACAATTATCCTGTGAAGAAGGCAGGGTGAGGGTTATATTCTTCTGTCTAGAGACAAAGAAACTGAGTCTTGGGAAGGTGAAGTCACATTCCTAAGGCTAGAGAATTAATCCCAAACTCCAGTCTCTAGACTCCAGGGCTTGTGTAGTTCTTGAGACTGTTGGATTTTTTTTTTAATTTTAAAATTTATTTTAAAATTATTTCTCTCTGTAGCTTTTTTATCTTCTCCCTGACTGGTAAACAGTTACTTCTAGGCATTGGGGAAGAACCGTGTCTCCATAATCTCTACCTCACCTGTGGGATGCTTCCTGTCCTTGAATCCCTTCCCTTGGGGGAACAAACCTACCCTACTGAAAAGACACACACACACATATACCCCCAAATTTAAAAAAAAACCATCAGATGGAAAATGCAGGGCTCCTTAGGGAGGGAGTCCTCAGGGACCTGATATCTGAAAAGGAACTTATCTCAGAGCCTCTCCTGAGGAACAATTCGAGGGGAGCTCCTTTCCTCCCTTCTGCTTTTCTACTCCTAATCTGCTATGGGCTTAGAAGTGAAAGCTCTTTTAAATCTATCAAAAATAGCAGTAAATTGACTGAACAAAGAGAGAGACTGAAGGCAAAATGCGATGGTTTTATGGTAGCTTTCTCTGTGATGGGCTGTGATGTTCCAAATACCTGAAATATCCAGAATTTTGACTTTTGGATAGATAGTCAATCCTTTATTTGTAACTAGTACTTCTATTGATGATCGTGCTTAGAATAGTTAGGTCTTTATTATTTCTAGACCTTCATGAATTCATATATGTAAACTGTGATTGTTGTCTGTGAGTTTTATTAAGACTCATGGGTCAAATTCCTGCTCCCCAAATCAAAGACAAATGCCTACTTTTCAGAGACTATTGAGATACCTTTGTTTACTCTAAGTACCCTTTAAAAACCTCTGGGTATTCATGAAGGTCCTTTGGCTTTAGTCCTGTCCCATCAAATGATAATGACTAGGTCAATTCATTAATTTATTCATATATTCATTCAACAAACATTTATTAATGCCACAAAGACTAAAACCGAGCCATCTACGTTTAGCTGCTAATTCCACAGCACTTTAAAGTTTTTAAAGCACTTTCCTTTCAGCAGCCCTTGAGAGGAGACAGTTTGACAGTGATGTTGTCTGACCTGTCTTCATCATTCAGCCAGAAGCCAGTCTGTTTGGGGAAAAGATAAATTACCCCAGGGAATTTCCCGTAAACAGCTTCTATGTCAGCAAACGCTCCTGCTCTGTCACAGAAGGTAACTTGTGGTCAGGAGATATAGGAGGGTGTATTTTTAATTATAATCCAAGGATATGAAGTTGATAAAAGCATCAGAGGCGGTCATTTTTCTCCTCTTCTGGTGAGCCAGATGTGTCAGACTCTGAAATGAAATCCATCAGCCTCCCATATAGGTTATGATACTGTTTCTTCTCTCAGTGAGACCCACAGCAGTGAAATTCTAAGCAGGAGATCTGAAGGCTGCCTCTTAGCACGTGTCTGTTTGGGGACCCAATGCCCTACTGATGTCTAGAGTAGAAAGACTGATTTAATTGGAAGTAGATTCCATTTTTTAAAACTGTGGGGAAGGAAGGAAGAAATTTACCATATTAGTTTGCTATAAGCCACGACAGAGGTGGGGGGAATGTCATCAAATTCCTACCTACACCCTCTCATCTTCAGGGAAATTCTTGGCAAATACTGATAAAAGACAATTAATAGGCCACAAATTTCCTTTGGTGTGACACCTAGACAAGCTACCTTAAGATCAGGAATCTGTAAACTTATTCTTTAAAATTTTTTATGGTTATATTTCAGTATAATTAGTGCTCCTTGGTAATCTTCTGTACTTTATTTTTATGTGTTTAAAAACTAATTCAGAGAAGAGATCCCTAGGTTTTACCCGTTTGCCAAAGGAGTTCTTAACTGGAAAAAAAAGGGCTAAGAACTATGGTCTAGAGATTTAGAGGTCATTTATTCAAATTCAGTTCTTCTTCTATTAACTGAGGTCTAGAGGAAAGTAAGTAAGTACCAGAGCCAGGGTTTGAACACAGGGTCTCTGGACTCTAAATTTAACTATCTTTTTTAAAAATAGTTTTATTTATTTATTTTTAGATTTAGATTTTTTGCCATCTGATTCTAGAATCTCAGGGCAGTTTTCCTTGACAATTTCATGAAAGATAATATGTTGGGATTGGAAGCTCAAATCCGTGTGGATGGTCTCGGGCGGGTAAAAGTGGGACTTCTAAATCTTAGAGTCTTACGAGGCCCTCCATGAACAGCGGGGGTTTGAGAAGGTCAGACTGAGCTAGCTCGGCTAGCTCGGGTATTTCCGCCTCTCCCCGGGAGATACGTGATGGGTGGAGTCTCCCTGCCCTGGAGATTGTCCCGGATTGGAGCACACCTAGTTACCTAACAGCACGGTATTGAGATGCAAACTGTGCGGCTGAAGGTTAAATAGGATTGAGGAAGCCTGAAAGCTCTCTCTTAGCACGTGTGGAGCCAAGAGGACAGTAGGCTCCGCTCCTCTTCTTTCCTCTCTCCCCTCCCCCTCTCTCCCCGCTTGTACTTCTACTTCCAATCCCTTAAGCTTAGCCTCCTTAGGAAATCTCCCCCTCTTCCTCCTAAGGAAGACTCCCCTGCACTTGTAACCGATTCCCTGAAATAAAGCTCAACCCCTGTTCGACTCTGGAACGTCCTTTCTCTCATACGTTTATCCGGTTTGGCCAACCGAAGACCTGGGACAGGTAAGAAAGACTCGGGTAGCCCAATACAGGCCTCTAGGCCTGGCAGTTGGCGCCCCAACAGGGATTGGGAGCGCAGATAATCCTGGGTGCTTTTGGGGTACACCCGGAAGGGGCTGTGAAAGAAGCGAGTCCCGAATCCTAGATTCGGAAGGAGAGAAAGTGGAGAGAAGCTTCCCAAACCCTTGGGAAAAGGGCAGGGATGAGGAATCAATTGCCAGTAATAAAGCCAGAGGAACAGGAGGTCTGGGCTGAGACACTTCACAGGGAAGGCAGGGAGGCGGGGGTCACAATAGAGTTAAACGACCTCCGAGAATTTTGTAAGGAAGGGCCGAAGAGGCCAGGGCGGGATTGGAATAAGAGTGGAAGCAGAGAGAGGGGAGGGGAGGACCCAGGCAAGCAGAAAGTTAAGCGGAAAGTTAAGGAGCGTAAAGAAAAAATAGGTTCGGAGCTCCATCTAGCAGATGGGAAAGGCGAGGCAGGGGAGAATGTACCGTGTCTTCCCTCTGCGCCTCCTTATAGCACGCTCCATACTGGAGCGGATAGGACCTGCCTTAGCGGTCGCTCAGTACCCCGGCACTGGAAGCTCAAAGAAAGCCAAAGACCAGTGTGGGGAATAGGAGGGTGCCAAAATACCTTAGAGACAATGCACCCAGTAAAGTGGGAGGCAGAGGATCGCCAAGGGACCGTATGGCCGTTGGTGATTCCAGGACTTAGTTTTAACATCTGGGGCAGGGACATTATGAGCCGCCTCGGGATGAGGTTATCAAATTTTTAGTAAGGGCCATTGCTGTTGCTCTGGAGTCCCCACCCTTGAATTGGAAGTCAGACACCCCGATTTGGGTGGAGCAATGGCCCCTGACTCCAGAAAAACTCCAGGCATTACAAATACTGGTTAAGGAGCAATTAGCACCCTGGAATGCTCCTGTGTTTGTTATAAAGAAAAAATCCGGGAAAGTCAGGTTCCTTACAGATGTTAATCAAGCATTTGTAAGCACCTGGCAGCAGCTATACCTAAGTAAAGAGCCAGTATGCATTCTTATCAATTTTACCTTAAAGGCGATTCTCGCTAAACAAAGAAGGGGGAGATTAAGAGGCCTAATACAATCAGAGCTTGATACAGCTGTCTCAAAAAACTCACATAATACTCCAGCTATGAGACATTTTAAGATACTAATAGGGGGTCGAGGGTATGTTTGTGTCTCCACAGGAAAAGGGAATGCGTGGATTCCCATTAGAAGGATCCGTAAGTGGGAACCGATGTCGGAGAGCCCGGAGACCCCGGAGAAGGATCATGCACCACCTGAGTCTGCTGCTAACAGCTTTAACCCTGCTGCCCAGAGAGGAAGCAGCACTCATCCCAACATTGCTGCCCATTCCATCTAGGCATCTTTTTCAGCGGCTGAAGGAGGACTTTGATATCACAAACCCAGGACATTGGGGGGGGAAGGGGTGACCAACTTTTCACCTGAATACCACAGGCTTGGCCATTCAGGCTTGGCTGTTGAGATCCATTTGCATGACTGAGGGAGTGGTGATGTAAGGCGCCTACACCAGCTGCTCCTCTTAAAATATGCTTTGGGATTAGTTGATTGCACTTCCCCTGTTGTAACTCAGCCATTTAGTTTCATCTTTGTTTAATTTGATGCCTCCCTTTGTCAGTTGTGCTAGCTGCAGATTTCTGTGTGAATGAACTCTTGTTGTAGGGTACTCATATGCTAAAGGCCTTCCTAATCCACTCAGCCTCCAGCCACTGTTTGCTCTAGAGCCAGGTGCGCTCCGCGCATAACAAAGAAGGGGATATGTTGGGATTGGAAGCTCAAATCCATGTGGATGGTCTCGGGCGGGTAAAAGTGGGACTTCTAAATCTTAGAGTCTTACGAGGCCCTCCATGAACAGCGGGGGTTCGAGAAGGTCAGACTGAGCTAGCTCAGCTAGCTCGGGTATTTCCGCCTCTCCCCGGGAGATACGTGATGGGTGGAGTCTCCCTGCCCTGGAGATTGTCCCGGATTGGAGCACACCTAGTTACCTAACAGCACGGTATTGAGATGCAAACTGTGCGGCTGAAGGTTAAATAGGATTGAGGAAGCCTGAAAGCTCTCTCTTAGCACGTGTGGAGCCAAGAGGACAGTAGGCTCCGCTCCTCTTCTTTCCTCTCTCCCCTCCCCCTCTCTCCCCGCTTGTACTTCTACTTCCAATCCCTTAAGCTTAGCCTCCTTAGGAAATCTCCCCCTCTTCCTCCTAAGGAAGACTCCCCTGCACTTGTAACCGATTCCCTGAAATAAAGCTCAACCCCTATTCGACTCTGGAACGTCCTTTCTCTCATACGTTTATCCGGTTTGGCCAACCGAAGACCTGGGACAGGTAAGAAAGACTCGGGTAGCCCAATACAGGCCTCTAGGCCTGGCAATAATGTCTAGGCTCTTTTTTTGATTATGGCTTTCAGGTAGTCCTATAATTTTTAAATTGTCTCTCCTGGATCTATTTTCCAGGTCAGTTGTTTTTCCAATGAGATATTTCACATTATCTTCTATTTTTTCAATCTTTTGGTTTTGTTTTGTAACTTCTTGGTTTATCATATAGTCATTAGCTTCCCTGAACTCCACTCTCATTTTTTAAAGAACTATTTTGTTCAGTGAGTTTTTGAGCCTCCTTTTCCATTTGGCTAATTCTGCTTTTTACAGCCTTCTTCTCCTCATTGGCTTTTTGGACCTCTTTTTCCAATTGAGTTAGTCTATTTTTAAAAGTGTTATTTTCCTCAGCACTTTTTTGGTTCTCCTTTAGCAAGCTGCTGACTTGCTTTTCAGGCTCTTCTATGGCCTGAGCCCATTTCATATTCATTTTGGAGGTACTGGAGGCAGACTTCCTCTGACAGTATGCATTGTTCTTCCTCATCTGAAAAGATGGAAGGAGATACCTGTTCACCAAGAAAGTAAACTTCTATGGTCTTATTTTTTTCCCCTTTTTGGGGCATTTTCCCAACCAGTTACTTGACTTCTGTATCCTTTGTCAAGAAGAGTGTCCTAGGGCTCCTCCTCTACCCAAGACTGTGCTCAGGGCTGAGATTCAGATCAGCTACTCAGTTCCTGTAGGGGCTTTAGGTGGGGGCAGGGCCACCACTGAGGTCTGAGGTTCAGATCTTCTACTCAATTCCCCCAGAGGCTTTAAACTGAGCTGCTCAGACAATGGACCCAGGCTGCTTTGGTGGCCACTGTACCCACCTGCTGCCCACCACTGCCACCACCTCCCACACTGACCTTTGAAGCTTCCTTTGGGCTTGTGGGTTGAGGGAATCTGTGACCGTCCCTGCTGGGGATTCTGCCCTGGAAGTCTATTCCAGTCCTGTTCCTCCCCATGCTGCACAGCAAGGACTGGGCTCCACTCTGCTCAGCGTCCTGTGGGATAGATCTTTCCTGTTGACCTTCCAGGTTATCTTTGGCTGGAAATCTCTTTCACTCTGTCATTCTGTGGCTTCTGCTGCTCTGGAATTGGTTGAGAGTCATTTTTTACAGGTATTTTGTGGGCTGTGGGGGAAGTGCTAGAGTATATGCCTCTTTTTATTCCATCATCTTGGCTCTACCCCCCTAAATCTAATTATCTTTACTGGATTTTGAACCACTAAATCATCAAAAAGCATTGATTAAATCATTTAGTCCTTGATAGGGGTAACATGATGCCTAAGGTGAATGTGACCCCACTCTCTAATCTGTCAAAAGAATTGGGACTTAAGACAGAAAGAGGAAGGCAGGAGCATAGTATACAATGGGGTATGCACAAATGAGGGCTATCTTTTTAGTTTTTAAACTTTTAAAAATCATTTATTTATTTTTAACATTCTTTTCTTTTTAAACTTTGAGTTCCAAATTCTCTCCCTGCCATTCTTCCCTCACCCATTAGGAAGGAAACAAAAATATATAAATTATACATGTGAAATCATCTAAAACATATTTCCAGATTAACTCTATCTCAAAAAAAGTTAAAAAAGAAGAAAATTTTACTTTTGTAGTCAGAGTTCATCACTTCTCTCTCTAGAAGAACAGAGCATTTTCCAACATGAGTCCTTTGGAATTTTCTTGGATTATTGTATTGATCAAAATAGCCAAGTCTTTCACAGGTGATCATCATTACAACATTGCTGTTACCATCACAATGATCTGCCATTTCTCACTTCACTTTGTAACAATTCATATAGGTCTTGCCATGTATTTTCTGAAACTATGCTCCTCATCATTTCTTATAGTATTTCATCACAATCATATACCATAACTTGTTCAGCCTTTTCCTAATTGATGAGTATCCCCTCAATTTCCGCTTTTTTTGCCACCACAAAAAGAGCTGTTATAAATAAATATTTTTGTATATACAGATTCTTTTCTTTTTTCTTTGATATCTTGGGATATAGACTTAGTAGTGGTGTTGCTTCATCAAAAGGTAGACACAGCTTTCTATCTTGGGAGTTAGAAGAAGGAGGAGGAGGACAAGGAGAAGGAGGACAAGGAGGAGCCAGGAGAAGAGAAGAAGACAGAAGGAGAGAGAAGAGAGAGGGAGAGAGAGCAGAGGGAATAGAGGAGAGAGGAGAGAAAAGGAGGGAAGGAGAGATAGGGAGAAAGAGAGTAAGAGGGGAAAGAGAAATAGAGGGAGGAAGAGGAAGAGAGAAGAATCAAACAGAATGAGTAGGCATATGGATGGGTTTTGATGTTCATCACTAAATTCAGAGATCAGAGAGCCACTGGAGTATTTCAAGTATTGAGAAAATCCAGTTAAATGAGCATTTATTAATTACCAGCTTTGTGCCAGAGCCTGTTTTAGTTATGGGGATATACAAATGAAATAAGACATCTTTTTTAAAAATTTATTTATTTATTTTTAGTTTTCAACATTCATTTCCACAAAATTTTGAGTTCCAAATTTTCTCCCCACCTCTCCCCTCCCCCCACCCTAAAACGCTATGCGTTCTGATTACCTCTTCCCTCAATATGCCTTCCCTTCTATCACACTGCTCCCTTCCCTTATCCCCTTCTTCTGTTTTCTTGTAGGGCAAGATAGATTTCTGTACTCCGTTACCTGTATTTCTTATTTCCCAGTCGTATACAAAAACAATTCTCAATATTCATTCCTAATACTTTGAATTCCAGTTTCTCTCCCTTTCTCCCTCCCCACCCATCCCCACTGAGAAGACAAGCACTTCAATATAGGCTGTATATGTGTAGTTTTGCAAAAGACTTCCATAATTGTCATGCCCCATTCCATTTCTCCCTTTCTTCTCCCAATATATTCCTCTCTTACCCCTCAACTTTATTTTTTTTAGGTATCATCCCTTCTTATTCAACTTACTCTGTTCTCTCTCTCTCTCTCTCTCTCTGTCTCTGTCTCTCTCTTTCTGTATAATCTCTCCAACTACCCAAATACTGAGAAAAGTCTCAAGAGTTACAAATATTATCTTTTCATGTAGGAATGTAAACAGTTCAACTTTAGAAAGTCCTTTATGATTTGTCTTTCCTGTTTACCTTTTCATGCTTCTCTTGATTCTTGTGTTTGAAAGTCAAAGTTTCTATTTAGATCTGGTCTTTTCATCAAGAATGCTTGAAAGTCCTCTATTTCATTGAATGACCATTTTCCCCCTGAAATATTATGCTTAGTTTTGCTGGGTCAGTGATTCTTGGTTTTAATCCTAGTTCCTTTGACTTCTGGAATATTCCATTCCAAGTTCTTTGATCCCTTAATGTAGAAGCTGCTAGATCTTGTGTTATCCTGGTTGCATTTCCACAATACTCAAATTGTTTGCTTCTAGCTGCTTGCAATATTTTCTCCTTGACCTGGGAACTCTGGAATTTGACTACACTATTCCTAGGAGGTTCTCTTTTTGGATCTCTCTCAGGAGGTGATTGGTGGATTCTTTCAATATTTATTTTACCCTCTGATTATAGAATATCAGGACAGTTTTCCTTGATAATTTCATGAATGATGATGTCTAGGCTCTTTTTTTTGATCATGGCTTTCAGGTAGTCCCATTATTTTTAAATTATTTCTCCTGGATTTATTTTCCAGGTCAATTGTTTTTTTCCAATGAGATATTTCACATTATCTTCTATTTTTTCATTCTTTTGGTTTTGTTTTGTAATTTCTTGGTTTCTCATAATGTCATTAGCTTCCATCTGTTCCATTCTAATTTTTGAAGAACTATTTTGTTCAGTGAGCTTTTGAACCTCCTTTTCCATTTGATTAATTCTGCTTTTTAAAGCATTCTTCTCCTCATTGGCTTTTTGGACCTCTTTTGCCAATTGAGTTAGCCTATTTTTAAAAGTGTTATTTCCTTCAGCATTTTTTGGGTCTCCTTTAGCAAGCTGTTGATTCGCTTTTCATGATTTTCTTGCATCACTTTCATTTCTCTTCCCAATTTTTCCTTCACCTCTCTTACTTGATTTTCAAAATCCTTTTTGAGCTCTTCCATGGCCTGGGACCATTGCATATTTATTTTGTAGGTTTTGGATGCAGAAGCCTTGATTTCCTCTGATGTTATGCTTTGTTCTTCCTTATCCTAAAGGATAGAAGAATATACCTGTTCACCAAGAAAGTAACCCTCTGTAGTCTTATTTTTTCTCCCTTTTTGGGCATTTTCCTAGTCAGTTACTTGACTTCTGAGTCCTTTATCAAGAGGAGGGTATACTCTGGGGACCTACAATTTCTCAGTTCTTCCAAGGTGGCACAATCAAGGGAGAGGATTTTATTCTTTTCCTGGCCTGCACACTGGGTCTGGGAGCAACCGAAAACTTCTGCCCAGAATCTGCAATTTAAATTTCCTCACCACAACTGCCTCCAACTCCACCGCCAGTGCTCCTCCACATGCCTGGATGGATTTCAGGGCTGATTTTCAGATCAGTGGCTCAATTCCCCCAGGGGCTGTAGGTGGAGGTCTCCAAAAATGGCAGCTGCCACTGGAGTGTCTGCTGCTGGAGGTCCAGACCTCACTTTGATCTGCTGGGTGAAGGAGCCTTCCCATTGACCTTTGAAGCTGTCTGTAGTGTTTGTGGGTTCAGCAATCTGGGAACTGCTGGTGGTGGTACCCTGAAGCCTGTTCTGGGTCCTGTCCCTGCTGTTTTGCTCTAGTCTGGATTCTGTGCTGGTCTGCTGAGATAAGACATCTTACTATCCTCCTTACCCCCAATTAGACCATAAACTTCTTGAGGAGAAGGCTTCAGGTAGCACAGTAAGCTTCTCTTCCTCTGAGGTATTTTATTTTTTTCCCAAACAGATTGACTTCTGGCTGAGTGATGAAAGAATGTAGAGGTGCATCTTTGTCAAAACTGTCATCCCTTAGCCACTGCTGGACAGAAAATGCTTTGTAATAATTGTGTAAGTGTGTATGTGTGGGAGGGAGTTAGGAATCATTCAAGGTTAGGATAACTGCTTGTTTGTAGGGCATGGGATTGATCAGAGGGTTATTAGTAAGCCAGTATGGATATAGCTAAGACTGGAAGAACACATTGGAGTCAGAGTATGAGGGCTTTGAATGCTCTAGTAAGGAATTTGCATTGTGGGCTATTTGAGAAGGAAACTTGTATGACCCGAGTTAGGTGATTGATATGCGTGTGTGTGGGCAGGGGAAGGAGAACTTTGTGACAGAATGATTAGTTAAAACTCAGTTAGGAGGGCCTGAGCTAAGTTGGTGAAAATGGGAATGAAGTAGGATTGATATGAGAGATAGTATGAAAGGAGAGTGATCAGGGTTGAACTGTGTATTTGCCATGTCTTTTTGACAAAGTTGCTGAGCCTTTGTGGATCTCATTCTCCTCATATGACAATGGAAATTGGATTGAGTCATCTCTAAGGTCCCTCTCAGCTCTGATGGTCTATGACACCTGTGATGGATTTTACAGATGAGGAAACTGAGATAGTGAAATAGTAAATGATTCACTTATGGTCACACCATTGCATTTAAGGAGAGCACAACTTGGATCAGAGTGAGGAGAAACCAGTTGAAATGATTTTATAATGGCCTCATTGAGAAGTAATAAGAGCATGAAGTAGAGGTTAAGTATGCAAATGGAATTGGGCAGTCAGACTGGAAAGGATTTGACAACTATCACCAGACCTTGATTCGGGAGGACCTGAGTTCAAATCTGCCCTCAGACTCTTACTAGTTGTGTGACCCTTATCAACTGGCTTAATCCTGATTTTCTTTAAAAAAAAAGACTTGACAACTGACTAAATTGGAAGTTGGGGGTGGGGCAAGTAAGAGGGCAAATCTTTACTTTCCATGGCCTGATTTATCTTGTGATAAATTATGTCTTATGTGTGACAGTGAAAGCTCAACCCACCAAGAGTATAATTTCCAATATTTGTTGGGAAGCATAAATACCATGACAATATTAATGACAATAATAACCCATACTCATGAAGTGACATAGTTTCCAAAGGGATTTGCTCAGAGCAGCCCTATGAGGATTGTTACATAGAGGCAGCAAAGAGTACTGACTCAAAAGTCAAAGGACCTGAATTCAAATCCTAACATTGACACATTATCTGTGTGACTTTGGCAAGTTACTTAACTTTCTAGGGCCTCACTTTCCACACTTGTAAAATGAAAAGTTTGGACTAGATGATTTCCTTTGAGCTTTAGATTCATGATTATGAATCCTCTCTAACAGATGGAGAAGCTGAGATTTATAGAGATGAAGTATCTTGTCCAAAGTCACTTGTCTTCAAAGTTGGAATGGAAGAGTGAAGAACCAAACCCCAGGCTTCAGGTATGATATCCATTTCTCTTTCCTCTATGGCTCAGCAGCTTCCTAACAGGGTAGTACCTTAAATTGTTATGGGTCATTTTCATGTTAGTCAGATTGAGTTAAAAGCTCTTTTCTCTGGTGACTGAGAGAAGTTCAGTGAAGGATTCATCACAGCAGAGCGGGTAGGGTTGGAGAAAGAAGTCAAGGTGAGAGATCTTGGCTGGATACTACCGAGAGAGAGTGGGAAAAGACTTGAAAAGCCAGAGGTTAGCATGAACCAGACTGGGTACTGGCAGGGGGCTCTTGCGAAGGGGAAGGAAAACTGACTTCACAATTTTCTAGTCACTTTTCTTAGAGGGATTAAAAGGCATACCCAGTTCAATCAATCATAAATACCTATCAAGTGCAAGGCACATTTAAAGCAAGTTGGCACTGTTCTGTCCTTGATAGACAATTAAAAAACCTCCCTCATCCCTTAAGACTAAATCTGCTTCTTTGGTGTAACTAATTTGGAGGCATTGCTGGGCCTTGGTGTCAGTGCTATATGTAATTCCCTTATAAATAAAATAGAAATCAGAGAAATTCTTAGATACTTAAAGATGAGGAGTCCTTCGGATGTAGAATATCAGAGCTGGGAAGATCCTTAGAACATTGGCTATAAAGCAGAAGTGCTTTCAGGGACGTAGAATTATAGATCAGAACATCAGAGCCAGAAAGAATCTGAAAGATCACGGTAGTCCAAACTTCTCATTTTATAGGTAGGGAAACTGAGGCTCAAAGAAGGGCACTGATTGGCCCCAGGTCATGCCCAATGGAACAAATTGTTCTCATTCACACATTCCACTGGGGGGAGGTCTGCTATGCTCTAACTCATCAACAGGTTTGAGGTCTGTCAGTTATTCTCCATCTGGTTTGGCCCATCTGCCGAGTCAGGTTTACTGGAGTGTGCCAGCTGCTCATGCTATCATAGTATCTGACATATAATAGATGCTTGATAAATGGTGGCTAGTGGATTGGCTCTTTGATGTAAGCCCTGCCAGTGTGAACTAAGAAAATAGTCTAATATCTTTTTTATATGACAGCTTTTCAAAGTTCTAAAATGATAGCTTTCATTCCCTTTCTAGGAATTCTTCAGATTATACACCCCCAGATTCTTTAACTGATTCTTAGATGCCATGTTTTCATTTGCTTCTTTCATTTTGGACTCTAGGCTTTTATTTTTTGCCATCACATTATATTATTGACTCATGCTGAGTTAAGGGTAGCAGTTGGGTTATAGTGGAATCAATCCACAAATATTGATTAGATACCTACTACATATCTGGCACTATACTAAGATCAAATGAGATCATATTTGTAACGATTTTAGCACAGTGCCTAGCACATATTAGACACTTCACAAATGCTCATTTCCTGCCTCCACTAGTCACTGGGGATAAAAGAATGATTGTAGGACTCAGAATTTGGATTCTAGCTCAGATCCTTCCTGGCCATGTACCTCAGGGACAGTTCCCTTTCCTTCTTTGAACCCCAGTTTACTTATCTGAAAAAAATGGTACCAGTAAATATGAACTAGCTACCTCATGAAGTATTGTGAGAAAAATGTTTTGCAAACCTCCAAGGGTCACTGAAATTGGAGCTTTTTCTAAGGGTCAGAGTAGAGAGAGAGAAATTCCTTCCATGTGAGAAATGTTGGAAAATGGATAGAAAATAGATGGTCGAGGGGAGGGAGTGGTGCTGATTTTTCTATACTCCCCCACAAGAGGGAAGTTAGGTACAGTGATTGGAGTAAATACTCATGTAATTTTCCTTTTAGGAGCTGTGGAGCACAACCTTCTACATGCTCAGCATATTAATGTTTCTGGCAACCTTTGCTGGTGGAAGAATGATAGTACTATTTGCCTCTAATGCAGTAAGAATGATGGCTATTTGGATTTCTGAATCATGTATTTTCTGGCACCTTTAAGAGGAGAGTGCTAACTATGTGTCTGGATCAATCCCTAGGAGTTGGAGGCTCTCTGCTGGGTTGTTACAAACAAAATCTGAGCCAATAAAACAAGTGTTTATTAAACACATTATATACAGAGCACTGCTGGGTAACAAAGACAAGGTAAAAAATGCAACAATATCTGCCGTCAAGGTGCTTACTTTCTACTGGAGGGTGAGGAAGAAGAATCTGCTAACTCACCATCATTACTATCTGTAACCTTGCTTCAGAGGAATAATTTAACCTTCTTGGGCCTCAGTTTTTTCATGTGCCAAATGAGAGGTGCTGGCCCAGATGACTTCTAAGGTCCCTTCCACGTCTAGATTGATCATTGGAAGAGGAGAGAGCAAGCATTACCAACCAAGGGAAACAGGAGAGGTTGCTTCCTGTAAGAGTTGGTGTGTAAGCTGAACCTCGAAGGAAGTGAGGGATTCTAAGAGGTGAGGGAGAGGAGTCCTATAGGCATTCAGGACAGAGTAGTCAAAGCTATGGAGTCAGGAGATGGAATGCCCATTTCTGTTACCAGTTAGTAAGTCACTTTGACTAGACTATAGAATGATAGAGGGTGCAGTATTGGAATAAGGGCATTTATTGGAATAAGGTAGGCTGGAGCCAGACCATGAAGGGCTTTAAATACCAAACTAAGGAATTTGTATTTTATCCTAGAAGCAATTGGAGACCATTAAAATTTCTTGAGCAGGGGAACAGATGGTCAGATTTGTGTTTGAGGTGGTAGTTAATTCCAATTTTCTCTGGATTGAGGAAGGAGAATATCTTTTCCATCCCTATATGACCCCTACTTCTGTTAAATGCACATGTGAGGTTCAGATAGAGGACTATGCCAACATTATTGGACCATAAGCTTCACACTTAGGAGATTTGTAACTCATTTAAACTTTGTATATCCTTAGTGTATAGCACACGTTGATGTCATGCAGATCAGACTGACTTGTTATCCCATTGAATCCCTTATACCCTAATCATTCAGGTATCCAGTGTATGGCATTGTTTCTGTGACGTATTTATAATGCTCAGGTAATGGTGGAACAGGGTAGCTAGGCAGTACAGTGAATAGAGTCCCCAGCCTGTACTCAGGAAGAATTATCTTCCTAAGTTCAAATCTGTGTGACCCTGGGTAAGACACTTAGCCCTGTTTGCCTCAGTTTCTTCATCTGTAAAATGAAATGGATAAGGAAATGGCAAATCACACCAATATCTTTGCCAAAATAACCCCAAATGGTTTCACAGAGAGTCAGACACAACTGAAAAATAACAACAAACAGTAGAACAGTAAGTGACAACTAGTAGATCTCCCAAGTCCAAGTATCGTTCTCTTTTCTATCACTCCCACCTAATTCTCCACCTCCAGTTTCTTTTCTGTGCTGGCAATCCCTTCACCTCTGCCTTGGAATATCTCTTTTCTCTCAAGGCAGATCAAGTATTACCTTCTTTATGAAATCTTTCTTGATATCTTCTCCTCCAGTGGCTAGTGCCATCCTTCCTAAACTACCTCATATGTGCTAATAGGTATTGGTCTCCTCCATGAAAATTCTGTTCTTGAGAACAGCTATTATTTCATTCATTGTATTAATATCCCCATTTTCTAGGCCACAGGATTCTTCATAAATGCTTGCTGATTGACCCATGTTAAGATATAGCCTAAGTCTTGCATCTACCAGGAACCTCCCTGAACCTCTCCCTCCTCCACTTTCAACTCCCAACACATCCAATTAATCAACATCTCCCTGGAACTCCCCAAAGCTCTTATAGCTTGGAGTACTCCATCTGGCTCTTGATGGAACCACTTTAAATGTGTATTTTGTAAAAGTTCTCTTTAAAACACTA
The DNA here is from genome assembly GCF_028372415.1 of Notamacropus eugenii. Classification (NCBI taxonomy): domain Eukaryota; kingdom Metazoa; phylum Chordata; class Mammalia; order Diprotodontia; family Macropodidae; genus Notamacropus; species Notamacropus eugenii. The sequence continues at coordinate 54,322,964 of NC_092877.1, forward strand.
TCTGCAATCTATAGAAAGACATAAAATCCTTTGAAGAGAAGGCAGTTCATGTGTGAAACAAGTTTATGAGTTAGAGCACCAGGTTAAGAGAACCAGATGGAAGCTCAATCATTTGTAAACCTGGACCATGTAGGTTATTAATCAGGCCACATCTGGAATATCCTGTTTAGCTCTGGCTGCTATTTTTAGGAGGTACACTGACAAATTCAACTTCTTCAGTTTGTCAAGTTCGCTCCTCTAAAAATGAGGGGATTCGCCATTGGATTGTGTGTGCCTCCTTGGGTAAGTGGTGGTTTTATCTTTCTTTGTGTCCCCAGTGCTTAGCATGGTGCCTGGCACCTTATGCATGCTTAATTAATAAGTGCTTGTTGACTAAATAAATGCTTGTTGACATGTTTAGATGATCTCAGAGGCCATTTCTGGTTCCAAATCCTGTGGCCCTTTGACCCAAATTAGGGAAAGTTTAGAGGAAGGTGGCCAGGATGGCCCAGAGGGCCTTTTTCACTTGACCTTGTTCAAATGAAGACTGTGCCAAGGGACTGACCATTTCCAGCCTAGAGCATGGAAGACTGAATAGGAAGCTGACCACAGTTTCTGAACGTTCAGTGCTCCATTGTGTGGAATTAGACTTGCTCTGCTTGGCCCATAGGCTCAAGAGAGGCTCAATGGGCTGAAGTTACAGGAGATTAGATTTAGAAATAAGGAAGAAATTCCCAACAGTCAAAGCCTTTCAATGATAGAATGAACTGCTTGTAAGATCATTAGTTCCCTGTCACTGGTGATGTTCAAACTAAGTCTGGATGGTTGCTCATCAGGGAGATTGTAAAAGAAATTCAGACCCCAGATAGGAGTTATGTCTGAGGTTCATTCAACCTATGAATCTATATAACCTTAGTTTGCAGAAACTCTAGCTCTCTGGGATACTGCAGTGATCTCATCATGTCTTGGAGATAGCTACGCATTCATGTCTTCTCTCCTGTGTAGCTCCTATACAACATTCTCCTATAAATGCTAGCATCTTCCCCTAGATCTCCTGACACTGAGGGCATACCTATGGAGCATGTGAGCTGATCTTCCCTGCTTACACCACCAAGGACAACAGCCTTTAGCTACTTTGGTAAAATTACTTACAGGTTATATGTTGCAGTCTGCTCGTACATGATGTATGTGCCTTTCCATTGCCCTCTGGGGGTGACCCACAACTTTAATTCTCTAGAGGCTGCACTGTTCCATGACTTGGCACCACTGAGCATCACTTTCCTGTGTGGATTGTTAGGCTGAACTCTGAATGATTATAGGTCCTGTTCATGAAAGTAATGTTTCAGAACTCTATGTAATCCGTCAGCTCTGCTCATATTCAAAGTCTTTCTGGCTTCGCAGGGTATGTAGGGCTGGGGAACCAGTGACATAGCTTTTGGGAAATAAGGATAGACATCCTGTCACTGACATGTTAAGGATTCTGGGGATAAACACACACTCACATGATTCTAAATATAATACATGCCCACCTGGCACCTTTTTCAAGACTTGTTATAGAAAGGATGTAACAAGCAATTGGAGGTACAGGAAAATATATAAAATATGTAGAGAAAATAGTAGATGATCCAATTGGATCAATTAATAAGTATTTTTAAAGTATCTATTATTTGCTAGACACTGTGCTTGTTGGTGGTGATATAAAGACCTCTTTTCCCTGCTCCCCCAAACTAAAGTAGTCTCTGCCCATTAGAAGCCTGCATTCATTCTATTTGGGGAGATAGTATGTGCCTACATAGATACAAAATAAATGCAAGGTAGTTTGGTGTAGAAAGAAGAAGATATCAGAAATCTTCTCAGACAGGAGAAGGTGATGTTTAAACTGAGTTTTGAAGGGAGCTGGGGAATCGACAAAAGCTAGAGCTTATGGAGGGGAATACTACAAGAAGGGAAAGATAGAATGATAATGCTTCGTGTAAAGCCTTAAATGCCAAGCAAAAAAGGTCTAATTTTTACTAGATACTCATTGAGGAGCCACTAAAGATATTTGAGCAAAGTAGTACCCAGTGGAAAAGACTTTAGAAAATACAGGATTACCTTCTTGGGGTCTGTAGTCCATAGGACTTTGGCAGCATAGCTCCTCTCTTGACATGCTCAATAGACCTAAACAGCCTCTCCCTCTAAGTTCTGGGCCTTTTCTTTATGGTGGCTGCCTCTGCCTGTGCTTCTGTTCTCTCATCTCCAAGTGGCTTCTTCCAGTGTCCCTTTTTTCAGCTCATTCCTTTTTTTTTATTTGGAAGTTATGTTCCTCTTTGAATTTATCTTCTGGGCTTAGGAGATAGATTTTTAAGGGTGAGCCAGACGTGTGGCCTATCACATCTTGTCACATTGCTTCCATTCTCATTTACTAGAGGATCTAAATCACACCTTATAAAGGGCATCTGTGGTGTGGGAGAATTTTTCAGTTTGATTAATATGTCTTTATATGATCCCCTTTCTGAGATTAGTTCAGTGATAGACCAATTTCCTTATATTTATATGGTACCAACCTGAAGGGTGAAGACCCTCCTGACTTTTCTCCCCCTGTGTGCCATCTGGTTATCAGTGTCTCTCCTGAAAAGCAGTGACCAGAACTGACCCAGTGCTGGATTATTAATATGGTCTGCCCCAGGCAGAGGTGAGTGGGGCTCTCATTGGTCAAATTCCTATTGAAAAAAAGTAGACTGAATCACAGGGCTTTCATAGTTTTTATCTCATTTGATCAGGATCAAATAAAAAATCTAGTGCTTTGAAAAATTGAAATATTAGTTTTTATTATTTGATCAATACATCAACTCTGCAAGAGCGGAGAAACAAGGGACTATTATATCATCCCCATAGTTCAGATAGGAAAAGTGAGGCCCAGAGGCACTAAGTGAGATGCTTTATAAAATGTGTCCTTCATCACTAGAAATTCCTATTCGTGAGAGATATATCATCATATTATTATATACAGAAATACTGTATGTAGGATGTGGAATTTACATTCTGAAAGGGGTACAATTTTCATGCACTGATTAAAATTTTTAAAAATGTGTATGTAAGCAAAGCTTTGAGTCAGCTGTGTCATATCTGTAGTGACCATTAAAATGCTGAATTATCTGAGAATGTACTCCATATACAGGTATGCCACAGTATTTGACATATAATGAAGTGATTCAATATTCACTTACCTTCCTAAAGGCATAGAAATGAACATTCCTAATTTTAAAAATATTTGTTGTGTCTGTATTTTTTCTTTAGGAGCTTTAAGATTTCTCTGATGATGAAAATAGACAAGTAGTCCTGATCACAGCACAAAGAAATGTGCTCCAGATTATTTTTATATATTTTGTCCACACGAAAACTTCAGTGGATGAGCACAATAAGACAGTTAAAATCAGAATTGAGAGGTGTTACAATAATTAAATGGTCTTGTTTTTCTGTAGCAATAAAATGACCAAGTGAAGTGACTTGATTTAGTAAGATCATCTTTGAAAAAAAATAAAATGGGTCTTTGAATGAAACTTGAGACGTCTGTGAGCTAGGTAGTACTGCCTCTTATTAATTTGTTGTATGTCCCTGAACACATTGCCTAACCTCCCTGGGTCTTTACTTTTCCTTTCTGTTAGATAGGGGACTGGACTAGATCAGGGTTTCCTAACATTGTGTGTGTCATTATTGTTTTAAGACTCCAGCCAAGCTCAGATCACATCCTCAGATACCATTTTTTAAAATTAGCTGTTCATTTCCAAAACCTGAATTTCTGTTCTGAAGTGACTTCAGTTAGCACTAGTAAATGAAAATACCACCAGTAAACGTAAGGTTGTCAGTTTCTTGACCCAGAAGAGTTGCTCAGATTATAAAGGACATCAAAGACCAGTGAAAATAAAGATGTATTTTTCCCATCTAAGTTCATGGATCCCCTGAAATTTATCCCTGGATCCTTGGGGGGTGGGAGGGGTCTGTGGATCCCAGGTTCAGAATTCCTGGTCAATAAATGACGAGGTCCCACATGTGATGCTCTGCATTTAATTAGAGTATAAACTTTAGGCCAGTAGGGATTGTTTCATTTTTTATGATTGTATCACCAAGCCCAACGTGTCAATTGATTATATCTTCACATACAGAGGTTCTGAGCAGGTATTATATTCTAAGGTCTTGTCCAGACCCATAGATTTATAATCCGTTCAAAGCCACATGGCTTTGAGTGATAAAACAGATCTGGAATCTCAGTGTTTTAGTTCAGAGTGTTTTCCCCAATTCCTAACTAGAACACTCTGTGATGGAAGTCTCGCTCTATGATGGGAAGAACAAAGCCAAAAGAACATTAAGAGTGAGTGCAAGTAATGATGGGCAATCATTGCCCTTGAAAAAGGGCAATAAGAGGAATCATATCTACCCGTGACTATTTATCATTAGCAAAACCTCAGTGGTGAGGGAGATTGTGCCCAGATGGAGAAGATGAAGAGTCACAGAGAATCCATGTTCTAGCAGTTGCCAGGAAACAGAACATAGCCACGAATTATATGGGAACATAGCCACAGATATTCCTTATGACAGCTTATTCTTGGGCAGGAGGTTGATAGAGGTGGATGACAATGTGGGTAAGTAAGAAATCTCCATGGCTTTGAACCCTGATAGGATGTTGTTGTGGTTTTGGGGGGAATCAAGTGACTTGTATCCAACTTTTTGGACCTGGAATTGAGACTCTTATCCAACTCTCAAATTCTGGAATTCCTAATTCTAATTCTGAATACTAACTACTAAGATGACCTTGGAAAAGAACATTAGATCTGAGGTCAGAAGCCCTAACCTCTGCTATTTAATTGTTATATAACTTGGTCAAGTTAGTTCTCTATTTTAGACTTACCTTCTTTTATCTGTATAATAATGGGATAGGACTAGATCAGGTGTTTTTAACCTAAGGTCACTGAATTAAAAATATTTTGCTAAGTATAATTCAATATAATTTCTTCCATTTGTAATTTATTTCCTTATTTTATACGCTAAAATTTCATAAAATTATTCTTTTTTTAATAGCTTTATTTATTTTTAGATTTTGACATTCATTTCCACAAAATTTTGAGTTCCAATTTTTCTTCCCATCTCTCCCTTCCTGCCACCCCATAACACCTGGCATTCTGATTACCCCTTCCCTCAATGCGTTCTCCCTTCTATCACACCCCATCCTTCCCTTGTCCCCATCTTCTCTCTTTTCTTATAGGGAAAGATAAATTTCAATACCCCATTACCTGTTATTTCTTATTTCCCAGTTATGTGCAATAACAGTTCTCAACATTCGTTTCTAACACTTTGAATTCCAACTTCTCTCCCTCCCCACCCATCCCCACTGAGAAGGCAAACAATTCAATACAGGCTGTATATGTGTCGTATTGCAAAAGACTTCCGTAATAGTCATGTTGTGTAAGACTAACTATATTGCCCTCCATCCTACCCTGTTCCCCCCTTTTTTTCTATTCTCTCATTTGACCTTACCCCTTCCCAAAAGTGTTTACTTCTAGTTACCCCCTTCTCCCACTTGCCCTCTCTTCTATCATCCCCCTCACCCCACTTGTCACCTCCTCCCCTACTTTCCTGTAGCGTAAGATAGATTTTCATTCCAAATTTAGTGAGCATGTTATTCCCTCCTTAAGCCATATGTGAAGAGAGTAAGCTTCACTTTTCCCCTCTCCCAGCCTGCCTTTTCTCTTCCATTGAAAAATATTATTCTTATCTCTTTTATGAGTGGTAGTCTGCCCCATTCCATTTCTCCCTTTCTCCTCCTAATATTTTCCTCTCTCACCCCTTAATTTAATTTAATTTTTTTTATTGATATCATCTCTTCTGATTTCTGGTTTCAGCAGACTGCTACAAAAAAGTTAAGAACATCTGGAACAGATGGTTGTGGAAGCCCCTTATAGCTCTGAATCCTCTGAACTTATGCAACTGAGGTTCAGAGAGATGTTAATAACTTGCTACAACTCATACAGTTGACTAAGTTGTGGAGCTGCAACTTGTCCACAAACACAGTACTCTTTCCATCACACTGTGCTGTTCAGTTCTTCTTTCCTTAGTCTATCTAGTTCCTACCTCTTCTTCCAGGAAGTCTTGTTTGACTACTGCAGTTCCTAGTGATCACTGTTCTTTGAGTTCTATGGAGTTTCACACCTGATTTTATACCATGGTTTATCTTGTACTTCCTTCACATAAGAGAGGACACATATTAGGTATTTGATGATGATTTTTTTTGTTGTCATTAAAAAGATTGTGCCAAACAATATGGAATATAGAAAAATATAGATTAGAAGTCTGTTTTCTGGATAGTAGGAAGCATGCTCCTAAAGGAGCTTTGTAATAAATCTGCTCAAGCTGTCAAGGTCCTCTGACCTGCCTGAGGGAATAATGTATTGGAAGGTCTTGACTGGGACACATCCATGGCTGGCCTTATGACACATACCTTTGATGTCTCGGTGTCCAGTGCCTCAGGAGGTCAGAGCATAGCTCAATGCATAAGACTTTCTATAGGTTCACACAATATGGGGTAACATATATAGGAAAGACCATTCAGGTAACAAAAAGGGTTTCCAGAACTCAGTAGAACTGTCATGAGATCTAACCTGAGAATTTTGTTTCCTCTTTTTCCAGTTCACTTAATCCTGCTAAGGGGTCAAGGTAAGGAACCCATATTCAAGGCTTGAAGTCTTGCTGCTTGTAGAAATAGTCTACAGATGACCTCAGAGTCAGCATGGGGCAGAATTCTGTCTCTCCTCTTCTCTGCTGTCTGGTTTCCTTCATGTCCCACCTAAAATCTCACCTCTACAAGAGCCTCTTGTAATCCCCTTTAAATCTAGTTGATTGTCTCCAATTTATACTGTACCTATCTTTTTCTGTACATATAGTTGCCTGCAAGTTGTCTGTCCCTTTATATCATGGGTTCCTTGAGATCAGGAACTGTTTTTTTGCTTTTCTTTGTATCCCTATCTAACACAGTGCTAGGTACTTAATTAATGCTTATTGAAAAAACTGCTGGCAACATTAGGGCTATTGACTTCTACCTTTCTTGACCTATAGTTGAAGTGCCTTGCTTCCCTGGTTGTGCTAAGAAAAGAAAATCACTTGCCATATCTCCCATATGCCCCCTTTCCTACTCCTAGTTTGTTTGGTACGTTCAGATTTTCACATATAGAATTTTCTTAAACAGGGCCCACCTGTATGCTTTGTGGTCCAACAGACAGACAAAATAATCTCAAAGCATTTGAAGTAGGAGGGAAAGCCATGCTCAAAGGATTTGAAACAGAAATGAGCCTTGTGTGTTTTAAAAACACATATTTGGGGAGATTAGGGGGACTGGAGTAGAAGGTATCTGTTATGAGATTTCCACCAAGTCTTCTTTGCTTTATGCTAAGTGTAAGGAAAAAAGTAACTCCTATTTGTATAGCACTTTTGAGTTTACAAAGTACTTTCCCCACCTATTCTGGCTGGTTGATGATAGAATCATTAACCTAGAGTTCCAAGGAGCCTTAGGGGGATTATTACCTCCATTTTTGAAATAAGAACATTTTGATTCTAAGATGTGACTTGCCTGAGGTCTCCTAGCTAGTAAGTGGTAGATGTGAGAGATGGGATTCGAACTCAAGTCTTGGGACTCCAAGGAACTTTGAACTAACACATTCCTTTTCAACTTAGCCCCTTTGACTGAAAATCATAGGTCTGATTTCTTGTCTTTTATTTTATATATATATATATATATGCATATACGTATATATATACATTTGTGTATATATATATATATACACACACATATATACATACACACACTCACATTTCTGCAGCATTTACAATCTGCAAAATGTTTTATTCAGCTCTGAGAAGAATTTCAGGATATTGGGAAGGTTTTATGACAGCAGCCCCAGAAGGACCTGTTGATTACAACTGGTGGTGGTGGTGGGGGAAAGTGGGAACAGTATTTAGAAGCTCCAGGAAGGCAGCAGATGGCTGGGGCAGAGTGGTGGATGAATAAGAGTGGTCTCAGGAGAGAATGGAGTGTGTTAGAAAATAGTAGAAGGTCAAGGATACAAGATCAGCAGCTGTGACTTGGTATAAGAGGTGAAGAGTGAAAGGGGTGGAATTGTGGAGGGGGGGGGCAGTAAACCAGGATGGGCTTATGGCTGTGGGGTGGTCTGGGAGCCCTTCCTGGCTTAGAATTTCTTCCCCTTGGGGGTTCTTTGGTGCTGGTCTGTGGTGGGCTCTGTGAGTCTACCTGCATTAGCATAGACACTGTGTACAAGTGACCTTGATGGAGTCAGCATCGTTACTTTCTGAACTGCATTACTGGAGCTTGCTTTATATCTTTCTGTCCTTAGAACGTGGTGGGGGAGCAGCAGAATCAGGCAGTCTTGTATGTGAGTAGTATTATTACCCTGATCTTACATATGAGAAGTCTTAGGAGACTCAGAGCAGAACAGAAATTTTCTCTGTTACTCTGCTAATAATAGTGATAATAAAAACAGCAAAAGTAATAAGGAGACAGTAATAGAGGTACTTAGGTGGCATCGTGGATAGGGCACTGGGTCTAGAGTCAGGAAGAGCTGAGTTCAAAACTGGCCTCCAACATCTACGGGCTGTGTGACTTTGCGTAGATCATAATCTCTATTTACCTCACTTTGTTCAAAACTGCGAAGTGAAAATAATATCACCTACCTCCCGGGTTTGTTGTGAGACTCAAATGAAATGTTTGTAAGGGCCTTAGCTCAGTTCCTAGCATGTAATAGGTGCTGTAGAAAGATTAGCTATTATTATTAACTACGGCTTTAGAGCTGTCATAGGGGCCGTGACTAGAGATTTGGTCTCAGACTGGGGAAGACCTGCACTCCAGTCTCACTTGTGATGCGTGTAGTCTGTGCGACCCAGGGCAAGTCACTTCTGAGTCCAAGACAGCTAAGTTGATAAACTGTGAATAATTGTGCATGGCTAGAGGGATTTTCTCCACGCTGATGAAATCACAGATCCCCAGAGTGTTTTAGAGTTTACAAAGCTCTTCCCTCATTGTGGCTTTGTGAGAGAAAAGAAACAGGTTTTTAGTTGCATTTTATAGGTGGAGAACCAGCCTCAGGGAGTTGAAGTTATTACCTCACAATCATATATATAGCTGGTAAATGGACCTTAACACAGGTCTTCTGTCCCTTAAATCTGATATTCTTTTCACTGAGTTACACTGCCTCTCATTTTTTCTCATTATCCACTCTACCCTTATGGCTCTCACAAGTTCTCCTGTATGCTCCAGAATCTATACCTGGTACTGTTTTGACTGTGAATTTGAGTGTCACTTTACAAGATTAAGACAGAAATGAAGTAAGCAATTTGCCATCATCTTCTACAGACAGATCTGGGATACTGTGTAACAACTTTAAAGGGAAAAGTATTATTAGAGATAGATGGCAACGATGCTCCTCAGGAAGGGCTTGGCTTCTAGTGGACATTTCCATTCAGTAGCTTCACAGTAGTTTTTTGGATCGCATTAGAATGTTAGCACACACTTTGTACATTGGTAAAATTATATATGTTTTTTTATCTTTCAGACTTTTCTAGTTCTTATTGTAAAAGGACTGAGATATTTTGTTAAAAAAGGAAGGGCTTTTAATTAATCTTCATGTTGACCTATTGAAAATGCATTTTCCGTTTGGAAGAATTTTACCATGTCAGATTGTTACATTCTGAAACTATAACTTAAGAAAGAAATATAATATAAAATATCAGTGTCCTCATTTCTAAAAAATATCACAATAGCTAAAGTATAAGAAATATTTTTCTGAAAGTTGATTTAAGAATAAGCACTACTTATTTTGATATATACCTTGATGGTGGTATTGTGTAATTAAATGTTTTCATGGAAGAAACATTTTAGAGGTTTAGGGAAACCTGTTCAAAGATGAGGAGTTCATTACAGTATTGTCTCTGTGTGTCTCATATGTAAATAATTCAGAACTTATCTGGAAATGTTATTTTCTTTTATTATTTGAGATTGTAAAAAAACCACCGACTACAACATATATTTTTTTCTGTTCCTTGTGACATCTTGCAGTGGGGAAAAGAAGATTATTTATAAAATTTTCTATAAATGAAAAGAAACACTTTAGATTCTCTTCTATCTCAAAAAAACCCAAACCAAACCAAGCTTTTCTGCATCTCTCCCATAACTTGAAGGGCTTAAAGATGGAAAGTCATATTGAAGTAAGAGTTGAGGTTATTTCAGAATCCTATGCTTCTTTGGTTGGAGCCCAGTGTGGTACTGGCTTTCTGAACTACACCACAACACTGAAGTCTGACTTGGAAACCTAGGATCAGTTCTCCCCCCTTGCCGTGATGTCACAGAAACACAGAACCTTAGGGATCCTAGTCCAACAGGTTCTAGCTCCAACAATCAAATCATTTGACAGTTGAAAACTCAGGTTCATGGAGGGAAACTGACTGAACTAGGATTCAAATTTAAATATTTTCATTCCCAAGCTAGAACTCTTTATCTGTCACACAAGATTCTTTCCTGACTTAAAATTTTCTTGAGCCACTTTACCTCTCTTTTGACCTTAGCATTTCCCCTCTGGTTGGATGCTTATTTGTGTCATGTGTTTTCCACATAACAGATGATAAACTACGTAAGAGCAGGAATTGATTCATTTTTATCTTTGTATTTCCCATACAGAACACAGTATTTTGTATTGAGGACATGCTGAGTGAAAGTTTGTTGAATTGATTGGAACTGAAGAATCTCTCCATGCACTCTTTCTTCTCCTTGGATTTTGAGCAATTTTTTGAGTTACATCCCTTCCTGATTCCTAATTTTGACTTTGAGGTGAACTTGGAAGATTCTACTATGTTAAGCCATGTTAGAAAGGCTTCCAGGGTTGAGTTTTTGAAAAGTTCCTTGACTTAAAATCCTTTTCCAAGTGCTTCATTGTGGCATTGAGATGACCCTGGGTTCTTTAAGGCTGTGTCAGTAAAGAGTCCATTCTGAAGATTTTATCATATTTGGCCAATATTGGCCCAACAACAAGTCATTCATCTGTCTTCTGAGAACCAGTTTCATTCAGTGCCAATAAGCTTGTCTTAGCTTAGAAAGTTTGGTCCGTAAACAATGATTATTTTTCCAGCCACGGAAATTCACCAAGTCATGGAAAGGTTGTGATTTTCATTGATGGAAGGAGTATCCCCAATGAGGAAAACATAGATTCTTGAAATCCTGAATTACTTGAACTCTTGGATTTTCCTGCCCATGCAAACTACCCTGTTCTTATCCCTGTTGGGTTCTGTTCTATTGATTTCTGACCACCTCGCTTGCTTGAGAGAGAGGACACCAGGAAAACACCAATTCCAACAGGCAAAAAAAGTGATTTCTATTATGTAGAATCACAGAGCTCCTCTCTTGCTTCATTAGCAACAGCCAGGGGTCTGTACTTAGCATACCACCTGAGCCTATGATAGCAAAAACAACAATTAAAATGCCTTTTTCTCTGTGAGTGGAATAGCAATATTTCCCCGATAGCCGCATTTGCAAACACTGTATAGTAGAATAAGCATTGTGTTTGAAGCCAGATTACCAGGGTTCAAATCCCAGATCTTGCATCTTTTAACGTAAATTATACAAAACAGTGGCATATACTACCATCCCTAAAGAGAACAAAGTTGAGGGAAATGTCTAGAAACTAGTTATTAAAGTTCCCACTGTGGATGAGGGAGATAGAAGGAAGGTTTAAAATAGTCCTGGAAAGGGAAGGTTAAATTGAAAATGAAGTGAGAAGTCTGCTACGAAGGAAAACACCACTCTCACAGCTTGAGATAGGGCACACCATAAAATATATGGCACTCACTACTCAAAGCTAAGAACTTTTTCAAGGGGAGTATTCAATGTCCTCTGAAGGAAGAACCATTTCAGTGCTGGATAAGACATACCTCTGATGTTAGTCAGCAGTGGCAGGGGAATAATATGGAATGGAGGAAGCTGAAAACTTCAGGGTACCTATATTTGATTTTATATGCATCTTTGTACCTGAAAATGTAGAATTCTGAGCTTCCAATGTTGGAATAGGGCACCTAGGTGGCAGAGTAAATAGAGTGCCAGCCCTCGAATCGGGAGCGCCTGAGTTCAAATCTGGCCTCAGATATTTATTAGTTGTGTGACCCTGGGCAAGTCACTTCACCCTGTTTGTTTTAGTATCCTCATCTGTAAAATAACCTGGAGAAGGAAATGGCAAACCACTCTAATATCTCTACCCAGAAAACCTCAAATGAGGTAAGAAAGTATTGGACATAAATATGACTGAGCAATATTGAAGTACTTCTGGAGACTAGATAGAGAATTTGATGAAGCAAAGGACATTCAGAAAGACCATGACTAGTTTGCTAATACCTACCAGCAAGAATGACAAGTGAGGCTGGTCACCTGCACAACCCTCCCTCGCTCAAGACAGAGTCAAGTGCAAGTCATGTCATCATTTCTTTAATGGCAATGAAGGATGAACCCAAGATCTTTATATTTGAGCTTTATTGTATACACATGATGCATATGCCACACATGCTATATTTGGGAATAATTATCTGTGACTGTTAACTAATGAATATTTATAATGCATATTTACAGATGTCCAAGAGGAGAAAATTTGTTACCTTGCCAGTATGTGAACTTTTCAATATAACTTTCCTCGTATTTTTCTCTTGAGATTCTTAGAACCCAGGGGCTATGAAGTCTAAATGGGCTAGCACTAGTAGTGGGGTTCTGGAAAGTAATTCAAGGAAAGAGACAAAAAAGGGACAAAGTATAACAAGGTGGTAACCGTGGGCTCCCAAGTCATGATCTCTTTTTTAAGCTGAAGAACGGCCAGGAAGAAATTTTTCTCCCACCCTCAAGGCACGGGGTAGATGGATGGACAAGGCACGGGGTAGATGGATGGACCTTTGTTCCCATCCTAGAGAATGCTGCCTGCTGCCTGAGCTATTGCTATTGACCTATTCTTAAATCAGGGTCGAGTTCTCTGGATCCAGTGATTCTAAAGACTCGTTATTCCTATGCTCTCCTAACATTTTGGTTTCCCTAGATTAACTTCAGAACTGGACCTTGACTCTGGATGGGAAGAGATGAAAAACCATCCCTCCTTGGAATTGTGAGAAGGGATGAAATGGTTTACATGGGACCATAAGTGTTAGCAGAGTTTTCTGATGATATATTTCTTTGATATCAAAATGCTTGCTATTTTTAAGTAAATTGTTCTGCTGGCTAATGAAGACTAAGTTATTTGCTGATAACCACTGGATGAAACAATGATAGAGAAGAGAAAGTGGGTGGAGACAGAATGAATCAATGAGAATATCCTTCACATAGGCAAAGTATATTGCAAGGGGTGGGGGTGGGCTACACACCTCTCTTAGTTTAGCTACTTGACCTTGGAAAAGTTGCTCCCTCTCTTTTGGGCAAACTAGGATCGTGAATTTCGATCTGAAAGCAGGGATATGCTGGAGGCAGCTCAAATGGGGCTCACAAGACCTTGTTGTTAAAGTTTGTGTGAGCATTTGTACCTTGGACATCTGCAAATGCTACAAATCAGAGATTGATTTATTGCTTTTCTGGTTGTCTAGACTTAAGAAAGTGATTGGGAAGATGTGAAAAATTCAGATTAAATTTCAGAGTATGTCATGATTTTTTCCTTTTTTTTTTTTTGAGATCCAGGTTTTAAACACTGCCAGTATATCACTGTCTGGAGGGGATCTTAGAGATGATGTAGTCTAACTCTGTTATTTTATAAATATTTTGCCCAAGTTCACATAGTAAATAGCTGAGCTGTGATTGGAACTTTGGTCTTAGGACTCCAAGTTCAGGGCTCTTTCTTCTACACCTGTGCTATTTGTTTCCTTATTTGAAAAAATGAGGGAGTTTGATCAAATTACCTCTGAGTTTTCCCTTTAAGCTCTAAATTGTATGATCCCATCACATAAAGTTAAGTCTATGCATAGTTTCACAGAGAGAGATGTGGAAGAAATGGTCTTCCTGCCTCTAATATCTCCCTCTGAAAACCGTCCTATCCATTTCCCTGAGGAATCTTTCTAATGCATTGCTCTCATCACATCAGTCTTCTACTCACAAATCTTCAGTGACTTTCCATTAACTATGGAAGCCATATCCTTGTCTGACATTCCAGGCCCTCCGTGATCATTTCTGCAGTCTGCCTTTCCAGTTCGTGCTCCCCTTCGTGTGCTCTACCCTTTGGCCAAAGTGGACTAACTGTTCTTCCCCAGATAATTTCTTCCATGACCCCCTTTTTGCCTCTGTGTTTCTGCTCATGGAATGTGCGGTGCCTTGAATACTCTCTTCTTCCCATTTGGGGCTGTTGAAATCTTTCCTGTCCTTTAAGGCCTGACCTAAATGCACTTCCTCCAGACAGCTTTCCTCAGTATGCATCTTTCTCTCTTTGGACCCTACCTAACTCTTTGTAGATTTCCTACACATTAATTTTATGTAGCTGGGGCTTTTGACTTGAAATATCACAGAGTACAGTTACCACCTCCCAAGGGCTTCTTGCTGTCTTGCCCTTTCTCCCCACCACTCCATGGGGACTGAGGGCTACGCCTTCCCTTCCCTCCCTCCTGCTCCTTCTTCAACTGTTTTTGCTTCAGTTGAAAAATTTCTAGCTCTGGCTCTGCTCAGTGCAATACATGCATTACATTTACTTGCCAGATTGTTGAATTCAGGAAGGCAGGGGCCTTTGTAGCTCTCCCTCTCCCCATCCTGCTCCAGCACAGAAGCTGACTCACAGCTGGAACTTTTGCTGAACTCGGTGTCCATATCTCCTACAGAGTTGCCTTTCACCAGCACAGAGCAGTGCCCAGGACTGCTCCTAGAAAATTCCCCTTTCCCAAGTGCACAGAATAGCTGGATGACAAACGCTGGGACTTAAGTAACCACCTGCATTGAGGTATTTCCTCCATTGCTACTGACACAAGCTCATTTGTCTTCACGGGTCTTTGCATTGTGCCATTCCTGGGCAGAATTCCTCTAATCTCCCCATCTAGCAGAGGCGTGGAAGAGTTTCCATGGCAATTGCCGCCATGTGGTGCCATCAGGGAGGCTGCCTGAAAAGTCCTTGTTTGCCTTGCAGTGTGTTCATTCAATAAACATTTATTAATCTCCCATTGTGTACAGGGCCCAGAGCTCAGAACCTATAGGGTGTTTGCACAAGGCAGAATCCCTGCCTCCATGTAACTCAGAGCCTACTAAGGGGGATAACACACAAGTCCACATAAATGATAATCTGCAGTATCATGTAATTAATTCATTAACAAGATGTATAATACTATGTGAGTCTCAGGGAGGGCAAAGACAGAAAGAAAGATCCCTTGATAACAAAATATAATAGTTCTTTCTGTGGTAGCAAAGGACTAGCAACAAAGTAGAAATTTATTGGTTGAAGAATGTCTAAAGGAATCAAGATATATTACTATTCTGTAAGAAATGATGACTACGAACAATTCAGAGAAGCATGTGAACAGATGACTTAAATCAGTAAAAGCAAGCAGAACCAAGAAATCAGTACTATATTTATAAAGATTAATGTTGTTATGTTCGTCCTTTGTTGCCGAAGAAGACCATGCCATCAGAGAAATGATGACATGACTTGTGCTTGACTTTGTTTTGAGTGAGGGAGGGCTGTGCAGGTCACCAGCCTCACTTCTCCATCAGAGTCATTTGAATCCAGTGACCAGATATTCATCAGGATGACTGGAGGTGACCCAGGATGCACTGGGAGATTTTGGCCCCTTTAGGCCAAGGTCTATTCAGGTGCTCACTTAGGGTGAGGTAATGCCTGTTCATTGAATAGGCCTGTTTAAGAAGTAGCCAGGGCATGGCTCCTTTAATGAGGCAAAGATAAAGAAAGACATCAGGCTGGGAGGGAAACAGCATCAGTTACTATTGAGAATCACTCTTAAGCCAGTAGGGTCCAGAAGAGAGCCCTATACCATGTGAACAAAAGAAGAAAAAAATCCAGGATATTACATAATTATAATGTACAAACTTGTCCTGGCAAAAAAGATGAGAAAATGTATCTTCCTTCCTTCTTTGTAGAAGTGGAGGACTATAGGTGACCTTACTGTATTGTCAGACATAGTTGTCATGTTGGTTCATTTTGCTGGATTTTCTTCTTCTTCTTCTTCTTCTTCTTCTTCTTCTTCTTCTTCTTCTTCTCTCTCTCTCTTTCTTTCTCTCAGAGGGATGTATTCAGAAATGAAGCTCATGTGTAAATAAATGATATCAGTAAAAATTTGAAAAATACAATATGGAATATGGAAGGGAAGGTCATGAATGGAAAGGATGGTCAAGGAAGGTTTCATGGAGAAGGTGGAATTTGAGTAATAAATGAACAATGCCTCCTCTTCTCCTGACTAACCTGACCCCCCCCACCCCCCGTCAACAGCAACAACAAAAATACTCTCCAGTTCTTTGCAGATAGCATAGTTGTTGTGGAAGTTCATGAGGATGGTGGCCCTGATAGGAGAACTCCAGCTAAAGGAGATTTAGAAGAGACTAGAAAGGGTGGCCCAGGGTTTTAAACTATGCATTAACTTATAGAAAGGCAAGTTTGGCAAATTGGAATTTTCCTGGTCTAGCTCACACTGAGTACAGAATATTTGATTTCCAAATCTGCCTCTGGTTCCTATTAGCTTCCACACTACCCCACCCCTGAACTTGTTTTTGTTCTTGTTTTTAATCCAGCCTCTTCTTTGTACTCTTGGACCATCTCAGGCTCATTTAATTCTATGGCTATCAACCCCATTTACTGACCTTGGCTCCTACTTCAACATCACTACCACCTGGTCGTTTCATTTCCAAGACTTGAATCCCAATCCATTGAATTGGGATTGTTCATATTACTTGTTCACATTCCCTCTACTGTTGTCCAGTGACCTGGATCAGGACATCCTGACCTAACATTGCCCTTTCCCTCATTGACATGGAACTCATATAGCTGCTGTCTCTGAACTGTTACAGTAGTATATATCCTGGGGAGATGTTTCAGCAAAGAGAAGGCAAAATGCCTTGCTTGTCTGACTTTGGTGTCATTGTGTTAGTAGGGTTGTGTTTGTCCTTCATTCTCAAGGAGGACCATGATATCAAGATGATAACATGACTTGCAGTTGACTTTGATTTAAGTGAAGGAGGGCTGCGCAAGGTCACCAACCTCACTTTCTTCTCCTGAGCCATCTGGGTCCAGTGGCCTGATGTTCATCAGGATGACTGGAGATGGCCCAGGATGCAATGTGAGACCCTGGCCCTTTCAGGCTAAGGTCTTATCACATTCTCACTTTGAGTGAGATGAACCCATTCAATGAATAGGCTGCTTTAAGTAGTTCTCAAGGGATGACCCCCTTTAATCAGAAAAAAAATCAAACTGGAAGGGGAAGACCCTCAGGGTTCCTGAGTAAAAGAGAAACAATTACTATTTAGTTATTACACTCACTCTGTGCTAGGTGGGTGAGGACTTGTTGTCCCATCTATGAGCTCCAGAGTGAATTGGGTTTAAGGTTTAATCTTTGAGCAAGAAATGTAGCTGTAAACAGAGGACAAA
Source organism: Notamacropus eugenii (assembly GCF_028372415.1). Classification (NCBI taxonomy): domain Eukaryota; kingdom Metazoa; phylum Chordata; class Mammalia; order Diprotodontia; family Macropodidae; genus Notamacropus; species Notamacropus eugenii. Next base: position 54,340,570 of record NC_092877.1, read on the forward strand.
AGGCAGCTTTTGGCCTTTGCATGCACCTTCACCTGGGTAGAACATCAGAGAACTGGAAAGGAGAGGAGAGGACAGGAGAGGAGAGAATATGAGAGGAGAGGAGCTGAGAGGAGAGGAGCTGCTACTCACTCACACATTGTGTTTGTCCTTCATTCTCAAAGAGGACCGTGACATCAAGATGGTGACATGACTTGCAGTTGACTTTGATTTGAGTGAGGGAGGGCTGTGCAAGGTCACCAACCTCACTTTCTTCCCCTGAGCCTGATAGTCATCAGGATGACTGGAGATGGTGCAGGATACAATGAAGGTGAAGGGTATTTAAAGAGAAGGGAGAGTTGTTGATAGATTTAAGTAGGACAGCAACTTTCATCCCTTTAGATGATTTGTATTTTTCAGTGTGAGAGGGCATTTCAAACAAGTCTGGGACATCAGAGCAGCATTATGACTTTGCCTGGGTTTCCCAAGGAGAAATTTTCCTCATGTGGAGGTACCTCTTCCTCCTGCACAAATTCCTAGGGAGGTGAAGGCAGAGTGTGTGTTCATGTCCCTTCCTCAGGTTCCTTATATCTTGCAGCTGCACTTGTTATATTGTGCCTGTGTGGCTATGGGAGGGAGGAAGGGTTAGTGTTCTGAAAAGGTCTGAGTTTGTGATGAGAAGGCCTCTCAGGGACTGTTTTGGCTGTGTTTTTGAAAGGACACTTGTTTTGAGAATCTACTTTATCACCCCAAGGATTAGACTGAATAGGACAAGTTCCTCTTCTTAGATTTTATTTTTTGTTATTCAACAGCTGCCTTGCTTGCTTTAATAGGGAACTGCTCCAGCATCAGTAACTTCACATCTGTGGAAAATTGTTTTCTAGCATACACGGAATTGAAATGTGCCTGGGTCAGGCAGCATCTGTGGGTTTCTACAATTGAGCCTGATCGGCTTAATCGCAGCTGTATGATTACATTGACTGCCTCTAAATGGCTGATGAGTCGGGTTTGGAGCATCTAACTAGCCCTCCCCCACACCCCATTTGTCCATATGAGAGATACCACTAATGTGAGTTTGTAAGCAACTGGCCGACAAGAGGGAACGAGAGAGGCAAATTTAGGTTTGATATAAAGAAAATTTTATCAGAAGTCCAAGAACATACAAAATTGGAATAGGTTACCTCTAGAAGTCATGAAATTGCTTTTCCACTGATGTCTTCCAAGGGAAGATGGATGTAAATTTGTTTGGGGTGTGGAAGAAAAGATGGGTTAGACATGATCTGTCTGATGACCCATCTAATTCTGAGATTATATGACCTACAAATGTCAGGGATGGGAGAAATCAGAACTTTTGGGTCTTATATTCTTCAAAAATTGAAAATTATTAAGAGGTACCAAGGGTGCCCATGTAGGGAGGAAAAAGCAGTGTAACTGGGTGCCAAGGAGGACAAGATTAAAGGTGGATATGCTTAAGAGATGAGAGGCTGTACCAGAAAATTCCTACTTCACCTGATGAGTTATGATTAGAATATAGCAATGCAAAGGCCTACCTTATTTGAAACAAATAGATACAATTTTTAAAAAGGCAGTTCCACTGTGATAAAGGCCTCATTTCTAAAATATATAGAGAACTGATTCAAATGTACAAGAATACAAGTCATTCCACTGTTGATAGATGGTCAACGGATATGAACAGGGAGTTTTCAGAGGAAGAAATTAAAGCTATCTAGTCATATGAAAAAATGCTCTAAATCACTTTTGATTAGAGAGATACAAATCAAAACATCTCTGAGGTACCACATCACACCTATCTGATTGACTAACATGACAAAATAGGAAGATGATAAATATTGGAGAAGATGTGGGAGAGTTAGAACACTAATTCATTGTTGGTGGAGCTGTGAGCTGTTCCAACCATTCTGGAGAGCAATTTGGAACTAAGCCCAAAGGACTACAAAAATGTGTATACCCTTTGATCCAGCAAAGCACTTCTAGGACAGTATCTCAAAGAGATCATAAAAATGGGAAATGGTCCCACATATACAAAAATATTTATAGCAGCTCTCTTTGTGGTGGCCAAAAACTGGAAATCAAGGGGCTTTTCATCAATTGGGGAATGGCTGAGTTGTGGTATATGACTGTAATGGAATACTATTGTGCTATAAGAAATGATGAACAGGAAGACTTCAGAGAGGTCTGGAAGGACTTATATGACTGATGCTGAGTGAAAGGAGCAGAACCAGAACTTTGTACACAGCATGTGTGGAATATTTTCCTGGTAGACTTAGTACTTTACAACAGTGCAAGGACCTAAAAAATTTCCCAATGATCTCTTGAGGCAAAATGCCTTCCACATCCAGAGAAAGAATTGTGGAACTGGATTGAAGAATGAAGCAGATCTTTTCTCTTGTGTTGTGCTTTGTTTTGTTTTCATGATTTCTCCCATTCATTTTAATTCTTCTATGCAACATGACTAAGGTGAAAATGTATTTAATAAGAATGTATGTGCAGAACCTATATAAGATTGCATGCCATCTCAGGGAGGGAGGGAGAAGTGGGGGGAAGGTAGGGGAGGGAGGGGGAAAAATCTAAGATATATGGAAGTGACTGTAGAAAACTGAAAACAAATAAATTAATTAATAAAAAATAAAAATAATAAAATAAAATAAACCTCATGTCTAACACCTGAGAAAAGGCAGTTCCACAGCATTGTATATTAAGAACCTAAAATTGTGAGGAAATTCAAATAGCAGATCATAAAAATGACACATAGACGTGGTATTGCAGTGATGGGCAGCTTCAATTATATAAGCATCTGCTTAATCTCTTTCTCTCTCTGTCTCTCTCTGTCTTTCTATCTCTGTCTCTGTCCTCTTCCCCCCCCCCCCCTCCTTTCTAAGAGTACAGCCTCTGAGAAGTTCTTGACCTGGCTTAAAGGTCACCTCATTCTTCAAAAGGCAGAGAAAGTGATGAGAGGAACTGCTATTCTGGACCTGATTTTGGACAATAAACAAGACATGGTTGCCAAAATGGAAAGGCCAAAAACCTCAAGAGGAAGTGGCCTTGTCACCCTACTAAGAAAGCTTCACATTTCCATGGTCGTTTGCGATTTATTAAAAGATCTTAAATAGCAGCCTTGCAAGGTAGGGAGGGAAAATGGTATTGTCCCCATTTGACAGAGAAGTTCAAAGAGACTGAGAAACCTGCTGAGACTTCACAGCTCATGTATGCCAAAGCAAAAGACTCAAAGGAATAGTGCTACTGGATAGGCTCCATTCTTTCAGTACGATTGAATCATAGAGTTTGAGTGAGACAAACCTTAGGTATTGTCTAATCCAAGTGTTCTTAACTAGGAGACTTTGAACTTGTTTTTCTTTAACATTTTAATAAAACTTAAGTGTAATTTATTTCATTTCTAACACTATGTATTTTGTTTTATGCATTTACAAACCTTATTCTGAGAAGGGCTCCACAGGCTTCACCAGACTGCCAAAGGGACCTATCACACAAAAAAGTTAACACCCCTAATCTACATTAGGAAGTTATAGCAGATAAGAAGTTATATAGAAAGGAAAGACAAGAAGCGCTGTGGATCACCTGGAGCTAAGTACTAGTTAAGACTCTCTTAGTAAGAAAACTGAGATTCAACCATCATAGAGGAAAGAAGATTCTTGTATGCTGAAGAACAGCAATGAAAATCCACAAATGTTCCCAAGACAGATGTTTTCTGGTAATGGTCAGAGGGAGAAGAAATTAGGAGTAGTTATTAGTGTCTCTCTGATGAGGGGCACTGAGGCAGTTATTCATCAACCCGATATAATGGAGGATCAGGTATTGTATATGAGTTATTCCAGAAAGCCTTCCCCAGACTGGTTAAACACACACATCAATATCCACCTACTGATTTGGGAACAAATGAAAGAGTCTAGGAAAACATTGTTAGGGAAAGAAACTGAAAAACTTAGGGGCACACGTGGTAATTTTATTATTGTTCCCAACTGAAGGTAGGGGCTGATACAGAACAGAAAGATAGGTCTGGGAAATAAAGAGCTGCCTAAGAAGATGGTGTTTAAGGATGTGACCTGGATTTGGCTTGGTATATAAAAATGATAGGTTCTCTTCTAGGTATGGAGCACACCTTATTGGGGTTGGTAAAAAAGTATTTGCCTCATCTTGCAGATCTGATCAAGAGAACTTTAAACTAAAAAGGGAAAGGAGAAGAATCAAGTTACCTGCACAAACCTTCAAAGTCAGACACTGTAGAAAATCCTAAGTACAAACGTGGAAGAATAACAACGGAGACAACCAGGGATATGCAGCAGATATTGTCCAAGAAAACAGCTGGTGATAGTATTTGGAAATGGAGACATCTTTATATAGATGTACAAAGTATGGGCTGTCATTGAAGTGACCTTGAGGTCCTGACCAAAGCAGGCAAATTTGACCATCTATGTTTTGCAGAGACTTGGTGGGATGGAGATAATGGCTACAATAGGACTCTGAAAGAGGGCATGCTTTATTCAAAAGGGTCAGAATAGAAACGAGCTGAGTAGCATCATATATTAAGATGCCTTTTAATGAGAAGATCCAGAATGGTGCAAGTATTTGGGTGAGGATCAATCGACAGAGAAATAGAATAAATCTTGTCATAGGAAGAAAGTATAGAGCACCTGGACAAAAAGAAGTCATAGCTACAACGTTTGGGAAAGAGATTACTAGCCTAGCCTTGAGACAATATAGTAACAGAGTGGGTCTTGATTATCTAAAACTCGCTCTCTCTCTCTGTCTCTCTCTCTTTCTTTCTCAAGCAAAACATCTGATAACTTCTTGACTTGCATTAATGATTTTCAACAACTGGTGATTTTCAACAACAAGGATCTTGCTATTCAAGATCTGATTCTGACTAACTAGAAAGAACTGATTGCTGAAGTAGGAATGTAGGGAACTTTGTGAAGGGGTGGGGTGTTAATGTGATCACTGCCTTTTAGAATTCATGATAGATGGGGGGAGAAAACCCAACCTAGTCTTGAGCCTTATTTCATCTATTTTTAAAAGTATATTTATTTTTATAATTTTTCATTGAGACCTTTTAACTTTAAATGAGTTATTTCTGGACTCCTCCGCCTCTGTCCTTCTAGATTATAGGAGATTAGATTTCAAAGAGTTCAGAAGATGTAGTCAGCATTCTGCATTGATATAGTAGAAAGAGAACTTGCTGTAGTGGATGTGGATTCAAATCCTACTTCTGATGCTTACTGCCTTTGTGACCTTAGGTAAATCACTTGACATTTTGGAGTTTCAGTTTTTTCTTCTGTAAAATGGTGGTGGTGGTGGGAGAGCGAATTAGATGGCTTCTGAAGTTCCTTCCAGTTCTAAATCTATCATTCATTGATCCAAAAGACATTTAGGAAATGGAAAATGCTCAAGAATGAAATTCCAAAGATGAAAATAGAGGTAATTCCAATTATTAAAGAAGAAAAACCTGTTAAAAGAATGAATTAATAAAAATGTAATTTCACAAGCACTGAAAATGTGCAGAAAACCTTGCAATATGCTTACGATACAAAGAGAAAGGCAAGACAGGCTTTGCTTTCAAGAAATTCTTATTATGTCTGACATGAGAGATAGCATACAGAAGAGGATTCAGATCAGCTGCAAGCCAGATGCAAAGGCTTGATTCTCAGAGGATGGGGGTCAAGCAGGTGGGAATGTATATTCTTTAATGCTATTTTCATTGACCAAATCACATTCATTTCTGATGTTGAACCACTTTGGTTGAATGGCCTTCCTTTTTTGGGAAGTTGCTGTGGTTGCTGAGAAGCTAGGGCTACAGAAGCAATTTTCAGCTCACATCTCCATATAGGTCGACTATGTAAAGGATGGCTCTAGGGCCTGGTCTGGAAGCATGACTGAGTGTCTGAGTGGTGTTGGTCAGGGGATCTGCTCTTTCTAGGCCTCTTGAGCTCAAGATCCTGAACTGTCTCATCTTGGAGAGGCCATGCTTGAACTTTCTTGGAACTTAACACCTCCAATCTCTTCCTCAAGGAACCGAGCTCCTTCACCTAATCTGGCTTGCTTGTCCTCTGAGGGGTAGTTGGTAATTTATAATTCATGATGAATTCTAGATAGAACAATCTAGAAAGGGAAGGTAACAGAGGGTAAATATAAAATAATGAAATTCTTAAAACACTGTTGACTGCATTTTTAGCTATGATGGGGATGAGACAAAGATCAACAAAGAAATAGAATTATTGCTCAGAGTGGATAGGACAATGCTAACAGATGACAAAGAGAAGACAGAATAACTCAATCCTTACTTTGCTTTTTTTTTTTTTTTTTTACAAAAACAACAACACATATAACCCTCATCCCAAAGCCCAATGGTATGGACATCTCTCCTTATTGGTGGAGATAAATGCCTCACCCTGCATAAGTGTTTGGGTGGAGTGGATGAGAGATGAGAGAGCTCCAGCCTTCATCAGTCCCCACTCTGGGTTTCTTCTTTGAAAACGAAGGACAAACACAGACCTGTGAGTAGACTGAGCTGCCTGAATGCGAACCCAGCTAGCTCAGGAACTCAGCTCATCTGCTCCCTTCTGTCCCCCTCTCTTCCTTCTCCTCTCCAAAGGAAGGTAAATTTGGATGGCCAGAGGACTCTCAGTTAACTTGGGGTTTACGGGTCAGATTTCTTTCTTCCTTTCTCTCTCTCTCTCTTCCTTCCTTCCTTCTTCTCTCTTTCATCCCTTCCTCCCTTCCTTCCTTTCCCCATAACTTAAATCCAGTGCACTCTGAAGCCCATACATTGCACAACAATAGATCCCTGCCCAAACCCTACTAAATGGCTCTTTTTTTGGGATCCTCCTGGTTCAGAGTGATTATCAACAATAACTGTTGCTCTTTCCCTCTCAGCTTGATTTACTTATTTTTTTCTTTTCCTCATTAAAAGGGTCTTTCCCTGATTACATCTTAAAAAGACCTCTTCACTGAATGGGTGCTACCTTACTCTAAGTGAGTGTTTGAATAGGCCAAGGTCTCCCATTGCATCCTGGGCCATCTCCAATCATCCTGATGAATATCTGGTCACTGCATCCAGATGACTCAGGAGGAGAAAGTGAGGCTGGTGACCTTGCACAGTCCTCCCTCACTTAAAACAAAGTCAAGTGCAAGTCATGTCATCATTTCTCTGATGTCATGGTCTTCTTGAAAAATGAAAGATGAACACAACAACTCTGGGGATTCTTGAGGCATGATTCTCCCTTTGGGATTCTCCAAGTAAGTCTTTTTTTTTCAAGAGTAGCATCAAGTTGGCTTCCAGTTTTGAGAGAGAAGATGGAAGAAGCCAACCCCACTTTACGTTGCTGAAGGAAAAGACTCTGAGAAGACATGAGAGAAGTGGGAAGTCTTCATCATGTCTATTTCCACCTTGCTACTCTAGAGACTCAAGGAGTCTCTCTTTGGGTGAGATCCAAGGCCCTTTCTTGGTTGAACTGAGTTTTCTTGCTTCCACTGGGACAGCTCCTTTACTCTATATTGTTTGGTTTATATTTTTCCATGTATACCTTTCTGTTTTGCTATAACTTGGATAAATGGACTTCTTTGAAATTCACTATATGTGTTCATCTTGGAACTGATATTAGGTAGGGAAGGGGTTAAGAATGGGATATAGAGTTTGGAGACCTCCATCCCTACTCCCCCAGTGACAAAGATCAAAAGTTAGATGGAACTCAATCATCCTCTAGATGAGTGCTATTTAAGGGATCAAATGGATATATTTCTAGTCTAGTCCACCCCTCCCCCCAAGGAAGCCCCAACTTCTGCTCCCCAACTTCTGTTTCTTCTCTTTATCAGAATGAAAGTGTTCCTCGGAGAAGGGTGGGTCATAAGGTTCAAGTAGAGATGTCTATTCTGCCTCACTTTGCACTACCCTCTATGATAGTCCCATCTCCTGACACATGGAGTCCTCATTACATTTGTGGGACCCATTCATTTATGTCTTTATCTAGGTGGAAAGGGAAGAGTCCTGGATCAAGGGTCTTGGATCTCTGGTTGTCAGATCAGAATCAGCAATTGTTAAAACTGCTCTTAATTTTGACACACCAAAGGTGGGTGGTTGTCTTCAACACCAGAGATATGTGATTGTTTTCAACCCCAAACGGGGGGGCATAGATTTTCCCAAGAAGGAACATAACACTTGACAGGTCTTCTGAGGGCTGTCTGCCTCCCTCTGTTTTCTCTCCTTCTTCCCAGCAGGTAGGAACAGCAGCCAGCCACAGTGCCTCTCTGGAAAGCAGAAGCTGTTTCTATTTCTTTGTTTATCTCTCCCCTTACCACCCTCTCTCTCTACAAGTGTGCCTTCTCCTCCCTTCATCCTTACTCCTCCTGTTTCCTCCATTCCCTTCTGCTTGGCTTGAAGCTAGAAAGCCTGCAAAATTTGGGGCCAAGGCCTAGGAGGAAGAGTCTAATTTCATGTTCTTTACAAGGATATATATGTGTGTCTTATCATTTCAAGGTTACTGTAAAGGTTCATTTTTAATTTATAGAAAACTTTTGATGGATTTACGTTCATTACTGAGCTTGAAATTTTCTCCAAAGTTCATTTGCTAGTCCTTTTTAATGGCTGCTCTGTAGTGAGCAAAGCTGCCTGTTTATTCAGTGTTGTTAAGCCCTCCCAACATCCTATTGTCCATTGCCTATACAATTCCTAGTTAATTAGAGCCCTGGTTTTTAAAGATTCTGATGCAGAGACTCAGGGAACTTTTTGTACTACTTTCAACAAGAGAGTCACACAAAAGTGGTATGGGTTGCCATTATGAGGGGATGGATTTTCCATCACTGGACTTCATCAAGTGAAGGCTGAATGAACACTTCCTTGGCATCTTATGTAGGGGATTCAGAGTGGGGTATGGGTTAGAATAGATGGCCTCTGAGATTCCTTCCAACTCTGAGCTTCTGTGATCCTCTGATATTCAACAAACTTTTATTATGTGCTAAATATGTGCTTGGCACTGTCCTAAGCCCTTGGGATATAAAGAATGGGACAAAACATGATCCCTGCTCTCAAGGATCTTGTATTATAATGGGGAAGATTATATGCAAAAAACCTTTACATCCAAGGTATATACAGTGTGAATCTCAGAGTAGGTAAGGAGTGGGAAACAGGAAAGGCTTGTTCCCACCTGTAGAAGGTGGGATTTGAAGAGGTTTGGAGGAAGCCAGGAGGAGGAGGTGAAGTAGGAGATCATTCCAGGCTTGAGGAGCAACTGGTAAAGGCAAGTCTGGGGATGGAGTGTCCTATAGAAGGAACAAGCCAGAAAGCCAGTGTTGTTAGATCATCTGGGAGGGAGTAATGTGTTAAGGAGAATAAAGGACTAGAAAGGTAGGAAGGCACCAGCTTGTTAAGGGTTTTAGAACTCAAACATAGGATGTTATTTTTGATCCTGAAGGTAATAGGGAGCCATTGAAATTTATTGAATGGGAGGAGGGGGAGTGAAATGGAGAGGCCAACACTTTGTATTGAGAAGAATAGAGTCCAGAATGAGGTAGATAATCTTGCTGAACTCTGTCGTTGTTCTGGAAGAGTGTCTTCTCCTCTGGAAGAGCGTATTCATTCCTAGGTGTTACATTTCGAGAAAGACAATTGTCAAGCTGGAAAATGTCTCCAGTAGGACATTCAGGATATCATGGGTCTAGAAGTCATGCCATATGAGGATGCACTGATAAAATTCAGGTTGTTTAGCCTGGAGAAGAGAAGATTGAGGTATAAGTCTGAGAGTGGGCAGGCAGAGGCAACAGAGAACCAGCAGCTGTCCAGGACTTTACTTGTTTCATTGAACCTAGAGACAAAAACCATAAGCAATGAGTACATATTTTATAAAGATAGATTTCAGCTAAGTGCAAGGAGAAACATCCTAACAATCTGAGCCATCCAAAAGTGGAACGGGCTACCTTAGAAGGTAATGGATTTCTCCTCACTGCAGAAGATGGATGAGCCTTTGTCGAGGATGCTGGAGAGATGATTCCCATTCAGTTATGGGGTGGGCTCAGTGGCCTCTGAGATTCCTTCCAACTCTGAGACCAAGTGATTTTGTAATTTGCTTGATGTCACATAGGTAGTTAATGAGAGGGCCAGAACTAAAGCCAGGGCCCCTGACACTCAGATGAGTCAAACAAATTGAAAGATAAGACTGCATGTGCCTAGGGCCCAGATGATTGATATAGACCACAAATTACTTTAGAGACTCCAAAGGAGGTGGAAAGAGAAGGCTATGAGGCAGTTAAAGGACCTTTTGATCACTGTGGTCTTGGGCATTCAGGAAGGCTCTGTGGAAAAGTAAAGGTTTACCAAAGACCTGAGGTCTGTGGTTTTTAAGTGACTTGCTTAGGGTCACCCAACTAGTAAGTGTTTGAAGGAGGATTTGAACTCAGGTTTCCTTTGACTTCAAGTTCAATACTCTAGCTGCTTTGCCACCTAGATGCTTCTGAAGTAAGACAATGACCATGTGAGTGGATAAAAGGGGAAAGGTGCAAGAGATATTTTGGAGGTATGCTCAACAAGTCTTAACAACAGATTGGATAAAGAAGGCAGGAAAGAGGGGAGACAATTGAAGACAACTCCAAGGTTATAAACCTGGATAATATGATGGATAGTGGTGTCCTCAACAGAAATGAGCTTGTCAAGAAGAGGCAGTGATTTTGGGGGAAACATAATGGGATGCTTTAGACATGCTGAATTTGAGATATCTTCAGGGTATCCAGGTAAGATGTGCACTAGACAGCTGGTGACCCAGGAATGGACTTCAGGAGAGACACTCAGGCTGGATAGATAGATCTGGAAGTCCTTTGTATAGATATGGCAATTGGTAATTTGGTGACTTCACCAAAAGGGAGTTTAGAGATACGTAAGAAAGTCTTGGAGAGTCCTAGAGTAGCCCCCTACCAGTCCTATAACCCAATATAATTCAATCCTCTTAGCAATTATTCAATGTACTGTGCTGGGCCCTGTCAACTGAGTAGTTAAATGTTCTGACCCCAGCTTCCATTGTCCAGCCTTTTCCTTTTTCAGGAACATAGAATCCTTCCTCTTCTTTCAGAGGGACATTGTAAGTTGCCAGATGTATACTGGAAATGGACTCCAAACAGGAATAAGTATCTTCATGTCGGTAAAGAAGAAACGTGTGTCTTTGGCTCCCAGAAAAGAAACATAGTTTTTTCCCCCTGTCCTAAAATGGAACAATAACATTTAACATGGTAAAAATAGTTTTGTTTTTCTTCAAGATAAAAATATCCAACACACACACACCATACACACACACACACACACACACACACACACCATACACACACACACACACACACACACACATACACACACACACAAGTGGATACCTAAAGCTCATGCACACCCACTTTTATCAAGGAAATTTCACGTTTAGACTGGTCTAGGAGGCAATGTAGAGTAGGGAAGGAAAGCCTTGTAGTCATAATGGATGAGACAGGATCATCGGATTTGGAATCAGAAGGTCTGGGTGACAGTCCTAAATGACATTTCTAGCTGAATGACTGTGGATGGACCATGAATCAGTTTTCCTCATCTCTCAAATGAGAATGGTGATACCTGTTCAGGGTTCTGGTAAAGTAAGGACTTGGCCAATCTTACAATACTAGAAACTATTGATATTTGATCTATACTAGCCCTTCAGTACCTACAAAACTGTCCTGACAGCATCACTGGAAACAAAATAATTTATCCATTTACAGGAGAATGAAGACTTTTTTTTTTTGAGGGAGAGCAGTTTGGGTACCTGGAGCTTCATGAATTGTAGAAGTTCTAGGGGGAAACCCTATATTCTTTGTTATAGCAAGGAAGACAAAAATAAAAATGCCATTTTCTAGTTGGGAGAAGAGAGGCAACAGGTACCACTGAGGAGCCTGAATCCCATTAAAATGCAGTCGTCTCCACAGTATGGAGATCTAAGGGTGGGCAGCAATATCTAGATGCTCAGAGGAATTCTCTAGCTCTCTTCCTTAGGCAGTGCTGCCTCGTTGGGGTTTGGCAAATCATTGGACTGGTACTAGTGGCTCAGGAAACAGACTTTTGAAGATTTGATTTGACAGGAATCACTGTTAACCAACATTCCTGCTGCTAAGTTCATACCTTAACATTAGAAGACACAGATATCAGAGGGAGTCCTTTCTACATCAGTTAAGGGGTGTATTCAAGTAGAGACTGGATGGCATCTTGTTGGGGATAGATGGAGAGTTCCCAGGCTTTGGCATCAGGTTCAAATTCTGATATTTTTTTTTCTTATTGCTGTATGTTGCTGTTTAGTCATTTTCAGTTGTGGCTGTCTCTTCATGACTCCTTCTTAGATTTCCTTGGCAAAGATACTGGAGTGCTTTGCCATTTCCTTCTCTAGCTCATTTTACAGATAAGGAAACTGCAGCAAATAGGGTTAAGCCACTTGCCGAGGGTCACACAGCTAGTACATGTCTGCAGCAAGATTTGAACTCAGGAAAAGGAATCTTCTTGACCTCAGGCCTGGCGCTTTACCCACTGTGCCACTTAGCTGCCCCTTTAATCCTCTACTTTTGACTAAGTAGTTGTTATACAAACTGTTTTCCTATAATAAGATAAGCACTTATGTATAGCTTGGATATAATGAATGTTTGTGTCCCCAAACTGTCACATACCTGTGCCCCCCAAATCTGGTAACAACTGATAAACACTTGGTAAAGACATTGGTACGCTAAAGTTTTGATTGATAGTTTCCTCTCATCATAAACTTGGACCAGGCCGAACTTAGATGTAACGTGTAAATTCCTTTATCTAGAACTATATAAAACCACTGCAGCTTCCAGTCATTAGTCTGAGTTATTGTTAGGACAGATTCCTCTGTTTCTCACATTCAGATATTTGAACATCCCCTATTTATTTGAGAATAATGTTGACTTGCTTCAGTTCTGCCTCAGAGACACATACACAGTTTCCAGTTGAGCAGAGTGAGAACCTTGTCATAGACACTGGTAGGAAACATCCTCCCTTTAAGAATCCAGTTGGTGGTTTATTGCCAGAAAGGTTGATATTTCTATGGTTTAGTGGTTGATAAAGTTTGATTGCATGAATTTATGGCTGTAAGTCTTATTAGTGTATCATCAGCTCTAATAAATTTATATAAATAAATCATTTTATGTGTGCACTGTTCGTTATAGCCATGCAATTTTTACTACTCCCATTTTATAGATGAGGAAACTGAGACTTAAAGAAAGAATATGACTGAAGACTGTATAGCCAATAAGTGTTATAATGGGTTTAAAAGGTCTTCAGACCTCAAGTCCAGTTTATGCTGTATTATCCCATGATGAATTTCTGATGAAGATGAGCAGGGGTAGGTGGATCAGGGAAGACTTCACAGAGGAAACGAATTCATGGAGCATCTGGACAAGGCTTTTTTTGAGATGGGTAGGGATTCATTAGGTAGAGGTGGGACTAAAGGGGGACTGACTTCCAAACAAACAAACAAACAAACAAGACAGTGGAGCAAAGTCCCAGAGTCAGAAAACTACAGGACTAATCTGGGGGAGAGTGAGTAGTTTATAAGGCAGGGCCAAATCAGCTGTGCAAAGGAGAGTAGTAGAAAATAAAGAAGGAAAGGTCATTTTCAGACAGATTAAGGGTGCTTGAAAGTCAGGATGAGAAATTCAGTGGTAATGGGAAGGCCTATATATACGTATACACATATTTTACATATATATGTATATATATACATATATACACACACATATATATCTCTGTGTGTATAAACACATGCATATATGTGTGTATGTACATGTTATATATATAATATAAATATGTTATGCGTATATACACACATTATATATGTGTATATGCACATATTATATACAATATATAATATAAATATGTATGTCTACATATATACACACATATGTATGTGTGTGTATCACACATGCATTTTAATATGGAAGTGATTTGACCACAGTTATGCATTAGAAAACTGAATGTGATACCATATGAAGGATGGTTCAGAAAGGGAGAACTTAGAGCCAGGAAGATCTTATTAGAGGCTTTTATAATAGTTCATGTGATGGTAATGAGGGTGTGTACCAGGGCCATAGTGATGAGAATAGAGAGGAAAGAATGGATAGTAGGAGGAAAGACATGCTGATACATTGAAATTGACAGGACTTGATAAATGGCTGTATATGACTCGAGAGATAGAGAAGACTCCAAGACATACCCAAGATTTGGAATGTGGAGGACTGGATAAAACTTATGCCCAGAGAGAAATGATGAATGAGAAATAAGGAACAAGTTTAGAGGGAGGATCAGTTGGGAACACATCCAGAGCCCAGGGCACAATTTTGCTGCTCATCCAAGCAAATGTTTACATGACCTTTCTCCTTCCCTTAGTGTGACAAATGCCTGCTCCAATAAGTTTCGAATTAAGGGCAAGCAGAAGTTGAACTGATAGAACTTGAGGACTAATTGGATATGAAGCATGAAAGAGGATAAGAAATGAATCTAGAATTGATATAATGGTTTTAATTAAATTTGGGGATTTTGTGTTTTTTTCCTAAAAAAATGCGAGTACTATTCCACCACACTTCTGTCCCTCATTCTACATTAAGAGGAAGCTTTCTGTTCTTATTCTTTCCCTTAACCACCAAGAAAAGCACAGTGGTATGTATGTTGTAGTAGAAAGAGTAACATAATTCAGAATCAGATTAGCATTGATCAGTGATCCTCGCATTATTACTCATGACCTATACAATCTTAGATAAATCAGGATTCATTTATTCAAAAAATATTTATTAAAAAACATTTATTATGTTGAAAATGGTTCTAGGCACCAGTACTACAAAGATAAAGTGAAGAATAGAATGTAAGGAGCTTATATTTCACTATGGGGATATATTTAAAGAGATCAATAAATACTACATACCTTGAAGAAGGGGTATATTAACAGCTAGGGGCTGAGGAAAGACTTCCTGTGGAAGGTGGCACCTGGGTCAAGCCTAGAAGGAAGCTAAGGATTCTGAGCAGCAAAGATGAGTAGGGAAGGAATTCAATGAATGTGGGACCACCTACGCAAAAGAACAGAGGTTGGAGATGGAGTGATAAATTCAAAAACAGCAAGTAGTCCAGTTGGTTGCACGTAGAATGCACAAAAGGATGCATTGGGAGATAAGTCTGGAGTGATGGAGTGGAACTAGATTATGATGGGTTTTAAATATCAAGCTGAAGAATTTATATTTATCATAGTGATAATAGGCAGCCAACGAAAATTCTTGAGTAGAGGAGTGACATAATCAGATTTATACTTTTGGAAGATGTTCAAAAGCTTGGTGGAGGATGGCTTGAAATGAGAATAGACAGGAAGGTTAATTATGAGGAGATAATAATAGTTCAGGAAAGAACTGATAAGGACTTCAACTAGAGTGGTGACCATGTGCACAGAGAGAAGGGAAAGGATGTGAGAGGTGTGGAGGCAGAAAGAAATGCTAGTTTGAATTGGAGGCAGGACGAGAAAATACAGAATTAAGAGCTGAAAGGGACTTTAGAGTTCATTTCGTCTAATTCTTTTATGTTCAGATAAATTTCAGAGGCAATTAGATGGTGTGGTGGACCGGGCATTCAACCAGAAGTCAAGAGAATATGAGTTCAAATGCTGTCTTAAACATTTTCTATCTGTCTGACCCTGGGCAAGTCACTCAATCTCTGTCCATATGTACATATGTACAGAATTTTGCAACCTTAAAGAGCTGTATAAATGCTATTATTATTATTTTTATCCTCTTACCACTCACGTGGTTATTAAGTATCACAATTCAGATTTGAACCCACATCTTCTAACACCAAAGCCAGTGCTCTTTTCACCACACTCCACTGGACTGTAATTTCTATCTCTAGTAAATAAAGGGACTTCATTAGATGATTGTAATGCTAATGTAAAGTTAATGGTGGATAGGGGGAAGAGTTAAAGATCTTCCTCACCAATTAATAGGCCACAATACCTTTTGTTAATTTCTATTGAAGCACTGGGTCAGAGGGGTCATGCCCTCTGGCACTTTGAGACTTAATCTTTGGAAGTGTTTGGCTAGATGAGCCTCTGGGTAGCCGCTAAGGACCCCCTTCCCCACTTGAAAAACCGAAATGTTAGTGCTTCTCTCTTTGGTAACAATGTATGTATGGTCAGACAGTTGGATCTGTCTGTTGATCTGTGATGTATGTATTGCTTATGGTCAAACAGTTGGAGAAGACTCCTGTGTGTTGGTCTTTATTTCTCTGTATTTTCTCTGAAGTTCAGGGTGCTGACTTTTTCCCCTGAACTAAGTGAATGATATATGTGCTTGATTAAAGTGGATTGCTGACCCCTCAAAAGTTGCTTTCCTTTTAGAAAAGCAGATCTAAGTACCTGTACAGCAGGCCCTCCTGTGTATGTTACAATGATGTTGGCTGTTCCTTCTAGGTCTAAATCTTAGGATTTGCAATAGAATTTATACAAAAACAGGTTACAAATGGGTGGTGATGGTTGGAGAGTATCAAATTTGAAATCTTCTGCCAGTTCTGCTAGATTTGAGTCTTGATTAAATTGAAAAGGTCAATTGGGCATCCACAGTTACATTTTGAGATCTTTAATGAGGCATGAAAGGGCTGGAAGCTAATATGGGATATTGACTCATGATGATTAAAAAAGGGCATCAGTCAACAGACAGTCATGGTTCCTTTAAGTAATTCAGGAATTTCAAATAAGAGAATGTACTAAAACTAATACATCTTCACACAAATCTCAATACATTGTATGGAAAGTCTGATGGTAGTGATAGAGAGAGGACACTGGCTTCTCTTTGTAATGGTTATGGTGATCCATGTGATGGGTCAAGTCACTTCCCTTTACTTAGCCTCAGTTTCTCCATTTTGCAAGAGAGAGAATTAGTTTAGATGATGCCTAAAGTCCCTTATAGTATAGATTTTCTATTACCTTATAAGTTAATGTTAGGTGAAAAATTTTGCTTCAGAATTTTCATTTAGATTTATGTATTGAATTCTCCCTAAGTATGGCATGTGAGAAAGGCAGGGACTCCTGGCCTCTGAGTATTTATAGAATATAAATTTTATATTCAGAATTTAAATATGACACAATAACCTCAGAAGACTTTACAAACTATATTCTATTGGGGTGCAAAAATGTCACCTCCCCTTGAAATTGCTTCCAAAAAAACCACCTGAGTCAGAGCTCAGGATGTGAGGGGGTGTTGCTGGAAGACTCCTTAAACCATAGACCATATAATGTTAGATCTGAAAAGAAACTTAGAAAAATAGAACTTTGAGTAGGAAGGGACCTTAGCATCCTTCTACTTGAAAGGAATTCCATGTAGAACATATCCAAAAGTGGTTTTTCAACCTCTTGAAGATTTCCAGTGAAGGAGAACCTAACTCCTGAGTCAGCTAGGGCCTATATCTTATTTTTTCCCCCAATTAAAAAAAATATTTAATGTTTTGAGTTCCAAATTCTATCCCTCCCTTCCTCCATACCGCTTTCCCTCCCAGGTTAAGCAATCAAATCCTAGATTTTAATTATTAAGATGTGTTTTTCCTTAACATTAAACCTTAAATTGTTTCTTGGCAACTTCCATTTATTTCTGCTTGTTTTGTCATTTGGGGCCAAAAAAGCAAGTCCAATCCCTCTTTCTTCAAATATTTGAAGACAGTTCTAATGTTCTTCTTACCCCTCCCCCTTCTCAGACTCTCTTTCACTTTCCTCCTTTCCAGCCCAAGCACCTCTAGTCTTTTCAACTGATCTGTATATAACACATACTCAAGGCCCTTCTTTGTCCTGATTCCTGTCTTTTGGAAATGTTCCATCTGATCAATTTTCCTTCTAGAACTAGGGTGTCTAGAAATGAACATACCTCAAATGGGACTTAACCAAGGAAAAGTTCAGGAGACTATCATCTCCTTTTTTCTAGGTATTTTTTGGTCTCTCTTTTTAAAACGTAACTGGGAAATGTCTATTTTTATTTTCAGTTCCAGATTTTCTTCCTCCTAATTCATTTAACTTTTCCCTCAAGAATCTGGATACTATGCCATTTGTCGTATAAGTGTTCAGTATTGATTCTGGTTCATAGTCTATGGTATCTTTTAGCAAAATGTAGTTTCCCTCATTATTTAATTAGTTCCATTTCTGCTTTTGCTTTGTCTAAGGTCACGATTGCTATCTCTCTTTTCCTTCTTCAGCTGAGGCATAATAGAATTCAACACTTCTTAAACTGTGTCATGACTTCATATGGGGTTGTGAAAAATTTGGTAACAGTAAAAGGTTTCTGAAAGTGCAATAATCAGAAATTAATTAAAAATCAAATGTGTTCAATCCAAGGTGTTTTTGGTAGCACTTGCCCACTGCAGACTTGGTTCTGAACACAAAGCATGTACACTCTGCAATGCACATGCCCTTTAGGCTATGCAGAACAGATGAACACTGCCAAAACTGAAAAGGGATCAGGAGTGCCAAAATTAAAAAAATCAATTTTTTTTTAATTTTAAATTTTTTTAAAATTAAAATTTTAAGAAGTCCTGTAATAGATTCTGCTCTAGTTCCTTATTTTAAAATCTGTGTGTGCCTTTCTATTTCAAGTATGTCATTTGTAAACAATTTAATGTTGTATTCAAATTTCTAATCTAGTCTGCTATTCTCTTTGTTTTTGGGTTGAATTTATCCCATTGTGCATTTTTCTCTTGTTCTAGTTATCCTTCTCTTTTTTGTCTTATCCCCTTCACAAAAGTCTGCTGATCAATGTTTCCCTTAATCCAACTTCCCTTTTATCACCTCACCCCTTTCTGTTAGCACTTTCTCTTCCTACTTCTCTGATGGATAAGATGAATTTCTATATCCAACTAATTGTGTATATATATTCTTCCCTTCTTGATCTAGTTCAGATGAGAGTGAGGTTCAACTGTTGCCAGTTTCCCCCCATTTCCTTCCTCTCTGTAAAAGCTCTTCCTTTCCCATTTTTTCTTTTCCTTTCCCTGTCTCCCTGTGTATCTCTTTTTTTCTCACCCTTCTATGCTTCATTTGGGAGCATCGCAACACAATAGACCCACTCTCATGTCCTCTGTCTAAGAAGACTCCTTCTAACTCTCCTAATGATGATAAAGTACATAGGAATGTAACACAGTTTAACCTTAATGATTTCTCACTCATGTTTACAGTTTTTATGCTTCTCTTGAGTCTTGTGTTTGAATTTTCTATTTAACTCTGATCTTTTTGTCAAGAATGCCTGAAAGCCTCTATTTCATTAAATGTGCATCCCCGTCTTCATATAATAATACTTAATTTTCTTATCCTAATCCCTCTCACATATATGTAACAAGCATGTTACATATTTAATTTAAAATTCTAATAATTTTCTTTCCCATTTTGCAGAAGAGGGAAATAAGACCTGGGGTAGGCTGGGGTAGGAGTAAGGAGTGACTGGACCAGAGACGTATAGGTTCTGGGAATCCCTCTAACTCTCAGTTCAGTTCTCTTTCCAGTAGACCACATTACTCACATTAAACCATCAGCTCCAAGTGACAGTCACCAACTTTTGGACACTTCATAAAAAGTTCAACAGTTCTTGTAAGGAACAACTTAGAGCTACAAATGAACATTAGGCAGAGAGGATAATTATAAGCATGCCAAATTCATGCACCAGAAATGCCTATTTCTTCATCTACCCCTTTCCCAGATAATTTAGTGGCCTTAGGCTAGTAAAAAAAATTGTGAATCAATTCATTGTGAGTCAAGTTTTATTGGCTTTGTTTGTCCAAACTCAGTAACATTTTTGCTAAATTACACTGCCAGGAGCTGTTGTCAATCTCTGAATCTCTGTTATATTAATCTGTCTTCATCCTTCCCCAATTCAGCATGGCCTCAAGAAAAAGAATCAATAATAATTGCCCTGCTTCCCCTCATCTGGTACATTAAGGTTTCCAAATACTTTCATCACAAAAATGCTAAAAAATAGTTATTATCATCCTGATTTTACAGAAGAGGAAACTGAGGCTTGTGGCTCAATTGTTTTCAGTCATGTTCAAATGTTTGTGACCCCATTTAGAGTTTTCTTGGCAAAAACACTGGAATGGTTTGCCATTTCCTTCTCCAGCTCATTTTACAGATGAGGAAAGTGAGGCAAACAGATTTAAGTGACTTGCCCAGGGTTATAGAGCTAATAAGTATCTGCCGTGAGATTTGACCTCAGGAAGGTAAGTCTTTCCAACTTCAGGCCAAGCACTATCCACTGTGTGAGGTCTATTTACCCAATTGCCCTGTAGATAGTAAGAGGTCAAACCTAGGTCACCACCAGTATGGTAGTAACAATATAGGTTCTTCTAATCAGGGCTCTATTATTGTATGACTTTGGTATCCAACTTTAATATTGTATATAATCATTCCTTCTAGTCATTTATCACTTTTATCCCACTAAACTAGACTGTGAGCCCCTTGAGATCAGGGAGTTTTTTTATTTTTATTTTTTTTGCATTTCTCTGTAGCCTGGGCAATTCATGATTTTTGGGTGAGCCTCAGATAGACTGTTTTTTGCTATCCTCTCACAAAGCTGTTGTCATTTTGTGGTCTGAGGAGGTTTTTTATGGAGTCACTTTCTTCTAAGTTATGAGCTACAGCTATTTCAGTTGTTTCCTTTCATCCCTACTATTTGCAAATTCTCTTGCTAAATTACTTGCTGCTGTTACCTGCTGGTTCTGAATTACAGCACTTCTCCCAGAGTGCACAATTCTTTGTGTGTGTGTGTGATCAGCTCATGGTTTCAGTATTTTTGAGAATTTTGATTCTGACTTAGAGTCATACCTACTCAGCAGAACTGAAAAAAAAAAATCATCAGTTCAAAATCTATCTTTTGAATTTCCTTTGCTTTTCGCCTTGGACCACTTTTTGAGCTGACTATGTTACCTGAGTTGTAGTGCATACATCTCTTTCAATTTCCATTGTGTCTGCAACTTTTATGCTAGGGCTATGCAAATTAGTCTTAAGTTTCACTTTAGCAAAACCAGAAGGGGCAGGATGGAGCTAGTGACTTTTATCCTACCTTTCTTCAAATTAGTCTTCTCTTTACAATTATTATCACCATTTTATAGATGAGGAAATGGAGGCTTAAAAAGATTGTCCACAGTTACACATCAAGTAAAGAGCAATTTCCTAACAGTTAAAGGAAAAATTTATTTTAAATTGAATTATTGAAACTTAAGTTATTTTCAAATTTACATGAAGTTAATTAAAAATTTTAATGAGCTGACTCTTGAGGTGGTATGTTTTTGTCACCAGAGTTTTTCAAAGGATTCCTATATAGGATAATGGGTTGGATGACATGGTCTACTCTAAAAATCTGTGCATTCTTGATGAGGGCTGGGAGGCAGGGGAGGAGACCCCTTCCAAAACTGGAGTCCCAGCGGGAGATTGCCTGGAATGAATCTGAGGACTCAAGCATTCTTGAGGTCAGGGTAAAGATTTATATGCTTTTCAGTAGGCAAGAGTTCTTAGGAAATCTGTGATCTGAATGGGGTACAGGTAAAGTTTATATAGGATATTCCACAGCAAAACGTGTGCCAAATATGCTAACTAGGTGATTCAGGGTGGGAGAGGGAGTGTTTAAGGAGTGATTAGTTCTTAAAGGAACATGCACTTTTGGTATCTACTGCACAGGTATTTTACCCAGAGTTCATTGGGAAATAGCTTGGGGTGGGGGACTACATGGACGAGTGATTTTAGGCCTGAAATGTCACTAAGTTAACTACAGGTCAGGACTGACTAAGGAGTGCCAAGCTGCTCTCATCAATGTCTTGTTAGACAAAGTATATGCATGTCTAAGTCTAGGATACATATGACTGGTCAGTAAGTACTAAATGCTGTTGTGACCCACTACACAGCCCATTCGGCCAGTACACAGCTGGTTCAAACTAATAAGTTCTATGGATGCAGCCGGCTACTGTATCAGGAAAAGAGATAAAAGTTTTCTGGGGAGGCTATTTCCTTGGACTGGGGAGAAACTGCCTGGGAGAGTGTTTTGAGGCTAGGGAGAAATGCGATTTTTAAAGAGAAATGTTATTTTAGAATTGAGGTCCAAGCGCACGCACCCAAGCACCCCATCATTCTGGTACTTTGCTGCTATAATCCATGTAATTTCTAGGTTTATATTTCCTCATTGGTCAAATAAAGAGGTTGAACTAGATGGTCTCTAAAATCTTTCTCTCTCCATCTTTATAGCTATATATATGTGTATGTGTGTGTGTATACATGCATACATTAACACACACACACACATACACATACATAATACCATCTCTCCCATTTTTTCTATTCTCTATCTCTGTCTCTCCCTCTCCTTCTGCCCCTCTCTATCTCTGTCTCAGCTTAGAAGTACGAAGGTCACTCCTGATCTGACTTCTCATAGGTACTAACCATTGATAGCTTGACTTGTTCTTTTTCTGATCTGGACTGCTTCACTCCTCCTAATCAGCTGAGTGCTTACCAGGTTTGTGCTGCACTTAGTGTGGACACTCAAATGCTTTTAGGCATACTGAAGCCCAAACCTCAAGTGACCTTCCAGGCACAGACTCCTAGAATGTCTTATAAGCATGCTTCACAAGACTTGGCTCCAAAATCTCTTACTGTTCTGATCTTCTCAATTCTGTGTTACTTGCTGTTGATTGCTTGGCAGAATGTAATTCATAGATTAACGTTCTAGTGCCCAATGAGAAGGCAACTCTGCAAGAAAGAAAATGGTTCATTGGGATGAACACTTGAGTCACAAGGCATGACTTCTAGTCCTGGCAGGGTTCCATACCATTTATATGATATTCACCTCTTTTGTCTTCATTTCTTTCGTCTGTAAAATGGGGATAATATCTACTAGTTGATCTCAGCTGAGAATTGTGAGAGAAAAGAGATTGGAAAAGATGAACTGCTAAACAAAGGATTATTATATATGTTTAGAGTGACTTAGGCTAACACACACTGAAAAAGCTATAAATCTACCAAATTATTCTAGTATAGATGGATACCATGTATATAGTCACAGATAGATAGTTATACATGGTAGAATTTTTCTTTCTTAATTTTTTGGGAGTAGTGCGTTCATAAGTAAATAACTCAGTCAGGACTTTTTAATGAAATGAGATGCTCTCTCTCTTCTGTTCATAGTTAAAATTAAAATATCAGAATTAAAATAATTAAAATTTAAAAATTATTAAAAGGAAAACATCAGAATGGGAAGAAACTTTGTATAAGAGAACACAGAACATTAAAGCTGTATATCTTTGAACATAGACTATTTAGAAGGGAGATTAGATCACAGAAAATAAATTGTTAGATCTGGGGCAGCAGATAGAACACTGGGTTTAGAATGAAGAGGAATCATCTCTTTTAGGTTCAAATCCAGCCTTAGACATTACTAGCTGTGTGACCCTAGGCAAGTCACTTAGCCCTGTTTGCCTCAGTTTCCTCATCTATAAAATGAACTGGAAAAGGAAATGGCAAACCACTCCAGAATCTTTGCGAAGAAAACCTCAAATGGGTTCATGAAGATTCAGATACGATTGAAATAACTGAATAAAAGCACTAGATTCAACCTTGGAACATAAGAACTTGAAAGAACACTAGAACATAGAATGTAGACTGTTAACCCAAGAAAAGATTTTGAGACATTAGAGCTTTTAACAGACCTTCTGAACACAGAAAATTAAACTAGAAGAAAGACTGTAAATATTAGTGTTTAGAACATCAGAGTGAGAAAGGCATCTTAGAAGATACTTCATCAGAGTTGAAAGAGACCCTAGAGATAACATAATCCAATTCTACTACTTTAAAAGTCAAGAAACTCAGGCCCAGGGAACGAGAATCAGTCAGTAGCAGAGCTAAGATCAGAATTGAAGTCTCTCAGCTACCACTCTAAGGCATCGTCCTTTATAGTGCTCTGTCTCTGTACTCGGTCTATGCCTCTCCTAGCCGTTGCATTACCTCCCATTACCAGCTCATATGCCTCTATAAGCCCAGGCTGGGGACCTGATAACATTATATTTTGGTCCCCCTCCCAACTTGAACAATTCATCATCCAGGCTAACACTGAATCAGCATCATATCTAATTATACCCCAAGACCAAAGCTTCAAGCTACTGATTATACTTAGTCCTAACTTGGCTGAATTCTGTCCTCATTCATCCTAACCTTTCTTCTGAATCAATTCCTCAGTATTTTGAGTCAAGATACATAAGTAATCCTGGGGGCACAGAAGAACACAGAGGCAAGGACCTCCCACTCCCTTCTTCTAACATCATTGGCTGCCTGTGTTATCAGTCAGTAGAAGGCCAGTCAGCGAGGTTTTTAATTTGGCTGTTTTAATGTTGTTATCTGACCTGTTGCTGATTGTCAGATCTGCCAATCAATGATAGGATATTCATGGAAGCTAGAAAACACTGGACTTTTTCTCTTCTTTCCTCTCCTCCACTAATTTGTCGTCAGAAAGTCCCAGGCAGTGATTTGAGGATGCAGATTATATTCAAGGAAAAATCATGATGCATATCTGCATGTATGTTACATGGGTCTAATTATCCAGTTATTCTGAAAAACTAGAAATTGAACCAATCTCTTAATACTACTTAGCATTTTTATAGTGCTTTAAGGTTTGAAAAATTCTTTATAAATATTATTTTATCCTCACAATACTACCTGGGAGGTAGTTGCTATTTTTATCCCCATTCTACAGATGAAGAAACTGAGGCGTATAAAATGTAATTGATTTGCCCAGGATCACCCAGTGTCAGGCTATATTTGAACTCAGGTCTCATCACGGGGAGGCGTAATATGTACATAAATACTGTATGATGCATATGGAGTTGCTTCGACCAAAAAAAAAATCACCTGATACCCAGTTTTCTGAAGATGAGCCACTTTGAACATAGCTAGGTTAAGTTCAGATGACAGACATTCTTTAATTGAGGTCCTTGGTTTTTTCATCTGTAAAATAAAGAATTTGATTAGATGGCTCCTGAGCTGGCTGGCAACTCTATGACTGTACGTCCCTATGATCTTTGCCAATTAACTGACTGACATGGCCATTCCCTTTACTAGTGCAGCTCCTTAAGCCTCTACACCTCTGATCCTTGAACTCCTCATCCATGTTTAACTAGCTCTGACATAAATCTGACATAAAACTAGCTCTTATAAATCTGATTTGTCCTCTCACATTAGTCATAAATAAGCCAATATGTTCTCTAGAAGAGCTGCACCATTATTCTGGACATTTTCATTTTCTATGAGGTCTCTAGATGATGCCGTGGATGTAGTGATGGACCTGGATTTAGGAAGAAGTGAGTTCAAATTCTGCCTCAGACACTAATTATTAGCTGCATGATCCAGAGCAAGTCACAACCTCTCTAAGCCCCAGTTTTCTCATCTGTAAAATGGGGATAATAACACCCTATTTCACAGGGTTATTGTGAAGGTCAAATGAAATCCTGGATGGATATAGATAGGTTCCTTGCAGACCTTCGAGTGCTATATGAATACTAGCTTCTATGACTAATTGTGCTTTTTGATATTTTGTAGATATCAGTGCCGTTTTAAGACTTGCCATAGTTCTTCCTCATCCTTCCTATGTAGTTATATCCCATGTTTCTTTTATATGTATCTTTAATGATGTCTTTTATGTCACTCCTTGGACCAAATCATCCTTGATAATAACCTTCAGCCTACTTCCATTCACCATGTATCTCTGTGTCATCTTTTGGGTCACCTGTACTTTAGATTCTTTGACTGTCATGATGTATTATGACTTGTACTTGTGTAGCATCGTTGGAAGAATATTAGCGTTAAAAAAAGAGAATTTAATCTTTTCAGTGCAATCCAGTCTGATCTCCTCTAGCTTTTTGCTTCTGGCCCAGCTCATCATCCATCTGTAGTATCTCTCCAACATGGACATATTGGTGGGCTAATTGGATGGGATGATGATCTAGCTTCATGTCATCATTTGGATAAAATGTATCCTTTATCCACTTTATTTTTCTACAGTGGATAGCTAAACTTAACCCATCCATAAAAACAACCATGTATAACTCCCCATGAAAATCCAGATATTTATGTGATTCAAAATGTAGTTCTGAAAAGATAGATTGTAAAGAAGTTCATTAATTTCTGAGGTATTGGGTACAATGAAATGAGGACATTACCATGCGTATTGAGGCGTTGCAGTATAGTTGTATCCATACACTGCTAATCCATACCTTGGATTCCATACCTTGGCTTGGATTCAAGTCTAACTCTGCCACTCATTAGCTGAGTAAGCTGCTTTATCTCAGTGAAATTCAGCTTCTACATCTGTAAAATGGGGAGAATACTGAGGCACTCATCAATCTCATAGGGCTATTATGAGACTCAGGTTAAAGAATTTAAGTCATAGAGCATTAGACATATATATGTATAATGGAAACATTTTATATATATGTATATATAGTGAGAGAGAGAGAGAGGGAAAGAGAGGGTAAATGCATGTAGGTGTAAACCTATATATATCCACATACATACACACTGCAATATGTGTATGTATAATATAGATATACAATTACATGGGCATGTTTAATAAAATATATACATACATAGTTCTCTATGGCTTAAATTATATAAATATATGTATGAGTATATATATATGTATATAAAATTATTGTTTAAGTTAACATTATTAAGCACTTACTAAATGTCAGGCACTATCCTCAGCACTGGTGATACAAATTTAGGCAAAAACAGTCCCTGTCCTCAGGGAGCTCACATTCTAATGGGCAAGGCAACATACAGACACCTATGTGCAAGCAAGATATTCCAACTTAACCTGGTGATACTTTTTTCCCCATTGAAATACATTTGATATTTTTTCTTTTTTAAAATTTTCCTTATTTAATTTTTGATTTATGGGATAAAGCAAGCATTTCCATGGCAGTAGAACAGAAAAAAATGATTACACATGAAACTGCAAACCTATTCTATACAGCTTTCAAACATGTAATAATGTTATCATGTAAATTTCTTAGGTGTTCTTACAGGGAAAGCACCAGCAGTTAGGGAGTGGAGGAGATGGGGCTGAGAAATGCTATGAAAACCCTAAATGTTTAGATCAGGGGGGAGAACTAATGAATCTGCAAGCAGATGATGTGATCCAAAGACTGAGCAAATCATTTGCTTGTGCTGGGCCTTGGTTTCCCCATCTCTAAAATGAGGGACACAGATGAATCATGACTCTCACATGAACATCCTCTATTTTATAGACCCTTTCCAGCTCTGATATTCTGTGGTCTGGGATAGGATCTAGTCTTAAATCTCAGTTCTGACTTTAGACAAATCTTTTTCCTTCTCTTGAGTCTGGTTTTCCACCCTGTAAAATGAGGGAGTGATCTCTAAGGTGTTGTCCACCTCTAAGACCTATGATTCTAATTTAAACCCCCAAGCAAGAGCTTTTGGGCACTCTCTTGCCCTCCTGGGATCTGTTTTCCCAACCCGGGCAGCCCAGCATGATGTGTTTTCTCCTAAGGAGGTTTTATTAGTGGTTAGTGGTGGAATAATGAAAGCCATTTACTAACCCACTCTGGCTGCTCTGCTCTCTTACAAAGGCACAGGCCACAATTTATTAGTTGTTAAATCAAATCCAACCCTCCATGAATATTAAGAGGATTAAACACATACACAACACAAACAAACCACTCTCTTCCATATGAGCTTTATGAAAATAAGCATCAGTCCCATAATGCAATTTCTGGCCCTTTGCAAACAATCCACCCTGGAGCAGGTTCTCCACGGTTGTTTCTTGTTTCTTATTTCTCCCTGTGATCTTTCTGTAGCAGGAATGTTGATAACTTTTTGTTAGAAAGGCAGTCTAGTGTGTTGTCAAAGATCCCTGAGGAATGATAATTATTGTAATTGCAATAGTAACAATAACTAATATTTATAGAACACTCAAAAGAGCTGCAAAATGGTTTGCATATATTATTTCATTTGATGAAGTTAAGAGTTAGAACACCTGAGATCGAATACTAGTAGAGGGCAGCTAGGTGGAGTCAGGAACTTCCTAAGTTCAAATCTGGCCTCAGATCTGACAAATCACTTAACCCTGGTTGTCCTAGTTTCCTCATCTGTAAAACTGTCTGGAGAAGGAAATGGCAAATCACTGCGGTATGTTAGCAAGTAAACCCCAGATGGGGCACAGAGAGATGGACATGATTGAAAAGTGACTGAATAACAAATCCTAATAGTGGAGATATTATCTTGGATGTAATATCTAATTCCTCTGGGTCTTTCTAGCTCTATAAAATAAGGGACTTGGACTAGATTGTTTCTAAGTTTCTGTCAGTTCCTGTTCTATGTGCTGAGAGCCCTTGCAGCTCTGACAAACTATGTTGGCTGTGGTAAGTTCCTTTCTGGCTGTGATGTAGTGTTTTAAAGTTCCTTTCAGCACTAAAATTCTACATTTTTGTTGTCCTATTCTGACTGATTGGAGTTGTGAGGCAATCTCTGTAAACGTTAAAGCACTATAAAAGTGTTTCCTATTATCATCCTCAGAGGCCCATAGAGTATAGACTGGAAGGTTGGACCTTGGAGGTCCTACATTTTACAGATTAGGACATGGAGGTTCAGAGAGGTTTGACTTGTCCAAGTTCACATGAGTAGTGAGAGCTAGACCTGGATTCAATCATAGGATTGTGGGATCATAGATGTAAAACAAGAAAGGACCTTTGAAATCTTCTCTGTGGTTCAACTTCCTCATTATACAGATGAGGAAACTGAGGCTCAGAGTTGTTAATGGACTCACTCAAATTCATACAAATAGTCAGACCTTTGAACTGAACCAAGATCCTCTATACCAAGAATGTAAGACACTGCCTTATCTTCATGACTTCCATGGAGAACATAGGCTGTTTCCTTGGAAGAGATCCAGTCACCTATGACTCAGTGCCTGAGATCTTTGAAGGCTCTGGGAGGGAGCCTGTGTAGTGAATACATAAAACCCACCTGGACCCTCTGTGCCCTGACCCTTCTCAGTATTCAGTTCATGCATTTCAAACCAGGCCCAAAGTCATTCCATGGGCCTGAAGGAGGAACCATATGTGGATGGTTGGAAAAGAGCCACCTCCATAGTAGGGTCATGTCCAATTCTGGGCCCACATTTGTGGAAGGACATTGGGCAACTGGATAAGGTCCAGAGAGGACCAGAGTGATGAGAAGATTGTAAGCCATGCATTGCTAATATGAGAAAAAACTGAGGACATTTAACTCAGAAAAGAGGAGATTGAGAGGGGGCAAAACTTTTATTTTCAAATATTTGAAGAGCTGTCATGGGGAAAGAGGGATTAAATTTGGAGGAGAACAAAGAACTTCGTTTTTCCTCATACCATCCCTAGTGGTCCAGTAGAACAAGCATAGGTTTTGGAGCCAGAAGATCTTGGATGATTTGCAGGCAAGTCACATAATTCCAGGCTTCATTTTCCTCTACTAAACAATGAGGAATTTGAACTAGTTGTTCTCTAAGGCTCCTTTTAGCATGAAAGCTATGATCCTATGAGTTAGGAACAAGGATTCTAATTCTAAGAAGGCTGATTTAAATTAACTATAGAGGATTTTTTAAAAAGTAGTTAAAGCAGTTTAAAATTGGAACTAGCTGCTTTTTTAGGTAGTAAACGCCCCATTCTTGGTAATATTCAAGGAGAAAATAAATTATCATCTGTCATTGACATATAGTATTTTTCCCATTCAGTGATAATTATGGAGCCCATTGGAATTATAGTTGTGTACCACTCTTCATGACCTTATTTGAGGTTTTCTTCCAAAGATACAGGAGTGGTTTGCCATTTCTTTTTCCAGCTCATTTTACAAATTAGGAAACTGAGGTAAACAAGATAAGTGGCTTGCCCAGGGTCACACAGCTAGCAAGTATCTGAGGCCAGATTTGAACTCATGAAGATGAATTCCTGACTCCAGACTCAGTGCTCTATCCACTGTACCACCTAGCTGCCCTGGTAAGCTGCAACAGATGGTCTCTAAAATCCCTTTCTACAATGAGGCTGTCATTTATAGAACAGATCTTAACAGGATTCCAAGATAAGGGCAGTCCACTCTTTAGCATCATCTGTCATCATCATCATTTATCAAATCAAATCATAAGGGGTTCAGATGACAATTGCAAGAATAGTTTTTATTTTCTAGAGGAGAAGTGAAGACTGAAATAAATGTAGATAAAGAAAAAGAACTCAGGGGAAGAGAAGAAATTAAGAAAATGAGCTAAGGAGAAGGATTAGTGGAGCAAGACTCTATAAGAGATGGAAACAAGAGTACAATGTCTATGTAGGGGATAGACTTAAAAAGGAGGGATCCCCTCCCTCATGCATTGAGATCAGAAGGAAGAAAGATAGGATGAAGTGAGGCTTACAGAATTTTTGGGATACAGAGGATGAGAAGTAATGGAGTTGACAAGAGATGTTTTTATTCTGAGGTTATCTGCTGATAAGAATTAGTGTGAGAGTAGAATTGAGATACTGAGGGAGAGATGATTTGCAACAGTTATTATGGGAGGTTTGCAAGCCAGTGAACCAACATTTACCTTGCTGTGGTGAGAGCTCATTTGAAGTTAGATCGCATTAGTTTGTAGTGGATACAGTTAGTCTGATTTTTAAAAAAATTCTCTAGCATCATCTCATGACTTAGAAGTAGGAACAGAAAAGACAGGGAAGGGAACTAGTAAGATTACAGCAAAAGTAATTGTAAAGTGTGTCCCAAAAGTCTTAGTGCAGTTTTAAGCTTGCAAAGCTTTTCTAGATGACAAAGGTTTAAACCTTAATATCTTATGCCACATACCACAAATTAATTGTAAATGAATCCTTTACTTAATTTTTAAAGGTCCTTCCACTAAAAAAGTAGGGGAAAATGGATGGAGATATCTTTCACAGGGAAAATTTTCAAGCAAGGGATAGAGATAAAAGATAAAATAGGTAATTCTGGTTACATGAAACTAAAAAAGAAATCTTTTGCAAGAACAAAATCAGTGTTATGCAGAACAAGAAGAGGCTTTAGAAGCTAGAATTTTATAGCTAGAAGGAACCCTGCCTGTTTCTGCTTGCTCGATTTTGACCTACTTTTCCAACTTGACCCTTCATTTCTCTGCACTTCTTGGGTCTGGACCATCCTGTTGTCTGGCTCCTTTTCTGGTTTTCCCAGATTTTTCTGTAGGTCTCTCAGTCCTGGCTCACTGCCCTGTATCACCGACCTGCTGTGGCCCAAGGCCCAGTGTAACAGTCACCCTTGGTTATCAGACATATTCCTCTGGCTTTCTGCCTGTGCTTCCATCTGCCAGGATAACAAACCTTAGCTATTAGCCTAGCTGCCTCCTTTGGTGGAAGAGCATCTGTTGACACTCAGAAGCCAAGACCATGTATCTGAGCAATTAAGGGGAGGGGTGAGGCATGGAGAGAAAGGAAGTGGGGAAACATGGCATTTATCACTTCCAAATGACAAGGACATAGCTTTTGTGTCCTCTTGCAACCCAGAAGAAATAATTAAGCCCAATCATTATATTGGTGGTGAATATAACAGGCCACATGGGGGCAGCTGGAATAATAAATTAGTTGGAGATGGATGTAAGTCAGATGACCTAATAAAGGTTATCGAGCAGCATGGTGTCATTGAAACCACCTCAGACAGGAGTGGAGAGCTCAGGACTCTGAACACATTGGGGACCAGTGTATTACTTCTGTGTTCATTGAGTTGACTCCAAACATATGTCTGAAAGACATGGAGTAGGGAGAAGTCATAAATTTTGAAGAAAGGGACATTCAAAGAGCTGTGAATTCAAAAGGAAGAGGAGGTACCTTTCCATCTGCCCTAAAACATGGTCAGCGCCCAGGAGAGAAGGCTCCATCTGTTGATGGAGAGCATTGTTCAGCCCTAGGCCTGTCCTTCTCTGGACCATGCTGAGAATACAGGTGGATAAAACCCAGGTAAGCAACTGAGAACTTCCATGTCAGTCACTGTAAACCACCTGATTTATGGATTCTACTTCTGTTCTTTTGCTAACATCATTCCCCTCATATAGAATGCCCTCTTCATTCCCTTCCTTCTACACAAACTATCCTTCAATGTCTAGCTCAAATTTAATCTCATCCAAATAATTAACTGAATTCAACACACACTTAACAAGTATCCATTGAATGCAAGATAAGAGTCAGTGTGGCACAGTGACCTAGGAGTCAGGAAGACTTGGTTCCAGTTCAGCTTCATTTTGTTCAGTTCATTTCCTGACTTTGTATTGCATGCTATACAGGATTTGCTGAAAGATTTTACAAGTCTTTTCAGCAATGAACCATGTGCTCTATCTCTTCTCTGGTCTATGGTACGGCCTCTGCCAGACCATCTCCTGGGTTCTTTATGTACGATAGCCTGATCCAATCCCTGCTACACTTGGCATGAGGTGATGAGGGCCATTTGAGTAAAAAGATGGGATGCCAGAGATGTTGTGGAGGCAGGATGGACAAATCCTGACAGCTGATTGGATATGAAGGTTGACAGAGAAGGAAGAGTGAAGGATGATTCCAAGGTTATAAATCTGGATGACTGGGAGGAAACCTTTCTCCATGAACTCACACTCCAATGATCTCTTCTCCTTCTGAGCTCCTACCAAAAACGTATACTATCTAATTACAGTACAATCTGTGGGATAGCTTGTCTGAGGTCTCTCATGAACTTGGGCAAAGGGTCTTACATGGTATTGATTGAGGTTTTCTCAACCAATAAAAATCACAATGAGAAGGATCCACTTTGGAGAGGATTTATGGGATGTCTACCATGCTGAGTGTGGGCTCAGTTACCAGAGGCATGGGAACCAAGCTTCAAGAAGGCCTGGTGGCCAGAGGTGTCATGTTTGGACTGAAACTCTTATGTTGAAATCAAAAGATGATGTATTTAGGAAAAGTAAGGAAAGTGAGTCTAAAATCAGGCAAAGATTTTAGGCAATGGGAGGAAAAGGAGGGTCTGAATTTAGTGAAGCATTTGATATAGTTTGCTGCAAGTGGTTTCTTTTCAGTACATTAGTATTTTTGCCCAGATACATGAAGCTGGCCCTACCTTCTAGCTTCCTCTGAATGTGTTTCAACTAGAGTAGGGGTGGGGAACCTGTGACTTCAGGGCCACTGGTGGCCCTTTAGGTCCTCAAATGTGGCTCTTTGACTAAATCCAAAACTTCACAGAACAAATCCCCCTAATAAAAGAATTTGTTCTGTTAAACTTGGACTCAGACAAAAGACCACATCCATGGACCTAGAAGGCCACATGTGACCTTGAGACCACAGGTTTCCCACTCCTAAACTAAATGCTCACTTGCCACTGTCATAAATGTCATATCTCTTGGAGGAGGAAATTTAATGGGGGTGGAATTCAATTATTTTAATGTAAAATTCTATAATTGGGGTTTAAAAAGTTTTATGTAGAAGATAGAGGCAAATGTAGTTAGATGAAAGTTCATATTTTTTAGTTAACTTTTAGTCAACTGGAAAATAAGTATAAGTCAATAACGTGGCATGTTAGCCAAAAATGACAATACAAACTTATGCTGCATTACAAGAGATCTAGTGTCCAGAACATAGGGAATATAGTGCTATTTTCCTCTACTTCAGTCAAGCAATATCTTGGAGTATTGTGTGACACATTTTATTTATTGATTTTTGTTAATTTTTAATTAAGATGTTGTACTTTTACACAAGAGTCACTACCCAACAAATGCCAGATAATGTCCCCCTCAGATATGTTCCCAGAAAAACATTTAACAAGATCTTGATTGCTTATAGCATGATTGATACTGATAGAATATGTCACTTACAATCTGCGTAGTTACTTTATTGTTAACAGAAAAGATGTGTGCTGGGAAGTTTGATAGAATGTTCCTATCATCCTTTTTATTTGATGGCTTGTAGCACTGTCTTTACCTTGCTGAAGTTATTATGTATGTCCTTTGGTCCTTGCTTTCTTCACTCTGCATCACGTCATAGAAATCTTCCCATTCTTTATAGTTATTCCTTTCGCTGCAATAACATGCCATTTCATTCATCTGTTATCACTTGTTCAGCTGTACCCCACACATTTTTTTATCTGGTATGAAAATGTTTCTACACAATATTCTTTTCTTTCTGGCATTAACTTTCTTGGAGTTGGTCCCCAGTAAGAGAATCTCTGAGTCAAAGGATAGGAGAACTTTAGTAACTATTTCTCAGAATTTTGGGGCCAATTCTTGGCTTCATCAACAATAAATTAGCGTACCTATCTTACCATAGCCCTTCCAGCATTGCATTTTGTCATCTTTACAGCTTGGTTTAGTGGAAAGAGCACTGGTCTAAGACAGAGAGAAAGTGGACTCAAGTCCCACCTTGCTCTGTAACTTTGGGCAAGTCATTTAACTTCTCTGGGTTTCTGTTTCCTCAGTGTAAAATAAGGAGGCTGGGCAAGATGACTTGTTCCAGGTTCAGATCCATGATCCCATGATGGATATGAGATGATACCTGAGGCTTGCATTTTTCTTATTATTAATGATTTTGATTAGTGATTTTAATTCAAGTGGCTCATAGTTCATATTTGTTTTTTTCAAAGCTATATCCCATGTCCACTTGTTCATAGGTCAGTGGCTCTTTTTTAAAAACAAAATCATTATTTATTTTTTAATCATTCTTTTTAAAAAATTGAGTTCCAAATTCTTTCCTTCCCTCATGTCTTTCCCCCATTCATTGAGAAGGCAAGAAATATGATATCAATTATTCATTTGAAATCATGCAAAACATGTTTTCATATTAGCTATGTTGCAAAAAAGCAAGAAAAATAAATTTTAAAAATTATGCTTTAATCTACATTCAGATGCCATCAGTTCTGTCTGTGTAGGTGCATAGCATTTTTTATCATGAGCTCTTAAGAATTGTCTTGAATCATTGTATTGATCAGATTGACCAAATCATTCACAATTGATCATTATATAATTTTGCTGTTACTATGTAAAATGTTCTCCTGGTTCTTCTTAGCTCATTATGCATAAGTTTTTATAAACCTTCTCAGGTTTTTCTGAAATCATCCTGCTGGTCGTTTCTTATAGAACAATAGTATTCTATCACATTCACATATTGCAACTTGTTTACCCATTCCCCAGTTGATGGGCATCCCATCAATTTCTAATTTTTGGCCATCACAAAAAAAGCTGCTATAAACATTTTTGTACATATAGGTCCTTTTCTATTTTCTTTACTCTCTTTGGGATACAAACCTAATAGTGGTATTCTTAAGTTAAAGTGTATACATAGATTTATAGTAATTTGGACATAGTTGCAAATTATTTTCCAGAATGGTTGGACCAATCCACAATTCCACCAACAGTTCATTAGTTTCCCAATTTTCCCACATTTCCTCCAACACTTGTTATTTTCCTTTTATCTTATATTAACCAATCCAATAGGTGTGAGGTGATCATTTTAATTTTATATCTCTAATGAATAGTGATTGAGAACATTTTTTCATATGGCTATTGATAGCTTTGATTTCTTCTTCTGAAAATTGCTCTTAATTTTTTTTGGATGTAATTAAGGTCTACTAATATTAAAAATTATTTTTTCTTCTGTTAAATCCTATCATATTAACTCTAAAAATTAGCAATGTGTTTTTAGTTTATTTTATTTGAAGTAGTTTGATCATGGTCTTCAAGCTCAAAGACAAGTATACCCCTAGCCAAATCTCAACTGTCCTGATTCCATTTTACTAATATAGTTTTTTTATGTTTTCTTCATATAGGCCAAATGTGACTCGATGAGGTGCCATATTTCTCCCACTTCCTCTCATGTTCTCACCTCTAAAACAGCATCCTGATTTAAAAGAAAACAAAATTAATTCACTTAATCTCTCTCTCTCTCTCTCTCTCTCTCTCTCTCTCTCTCTCTCTCTCTCTCTCTCTCTCTCTCTCCCCTTCAGATAGTTTTACCTTACCATCTTCAACAAGGTTGGCTCATATTTGTCTATTTTTTCAAATAGTCTCGAAAATAAGATAAGACTTTTAAGGGAATGTAGTCTTGTTTACTCCTTGTAACATGTAAGTGATAATTTATCATCTAGTCTCTTCTAGATTATAAGAGATAATTAGAAATAAATTCATTATATCTGTACTTATTTAAGTTACTAAATTTCTTTTATCTGTTGAATTTGTATTTCAAAGGTCCTGATCCTTACTGGATTTTGTGAGAAGTGTGATGGAGAAAGGTATCACTTGGAAGAAAGAGTAGACTTGTTCTGTTTGACTCCAGAGGGCAGAATGAAGATTAATTGGTGGAAGTAGCAAACAGGAAAATTTCTTTCTAATAATTGGAGTCCAATGGGACTGCCTTTCAAAATAGTGCATTCCCCTTCATTAGAGGTTTTAAAGCAAAAACTGGATGTTGTATATATTGAAATTTCCTTTGGGGCATCCTGCTAACCTCCTCAAATTTAAATAATATAG
This sequence comes from Notamacropus eugenii, assembly GCF_028372415.1. Lineage (NCBI taxonomy): Eukaryota > Metazoa > Chordata > Mammalia > Diprotodontia > Macropodidae > Notamacropus > Notamacropus eugenii. The sequence continues at coordinate 54,377,110 of NC_092877.1, forward strand.
TTATGTGATTGGAAGGAATTAATTCAGGTGAAAACTCATTTTCTCATGTAGGAATATGTTAGCTTTGAAGGACAGGTCATCTTTGAATATAATCTATTTTATTTTGCTTTTTGGTATATCATATTCTTGCTTTTTCTTCTTCTTCTTTTAAACCATTGGTGAGTATCCCTGAGTGATTTGAGCATTATTCCTAGATATGTGAACTCTTTTGTGAACCTAAAACTCCAGAGCTTGACCACAATGTTTCCTCGTGAATTAAATTTTGGAATTTTTTTTTTTTTTACAGAATCTTATAGATTCCATTAATCTTCACTTTGTCCTCTAATTTTGATACTTACAGATATTCATGAAATAGTGCTATTTTGTGATAGCTGGTGGTCTTTTGTGATGAAGAGAATACACAAAATGACGTATTTTTGAATATTGTAAGCACAGTTTTCAGGGGGAGCTAAACCTGTGATTTCATTACTATGAGCAGCTCCCTTTACCTGTGCAGATCAGCACCAGTTCTAACAATGTTAGATTGTTGATTGGGGTATTAATAGTCTAAATGACTTGACCAGAATCACAAAATCAATTTGTGTCAGAGGTGGAATCTGGACCTAGGTCTTCCTGATTCTGAGGCAAACTCTCTATACATTATGCCATGCTGATGTTATTAGCAGGGATGCATACATATGTTTGTATATGTCTATTTGTGTATATAATAATAATAATAATATTTATATATCACTTTAGGTTTGTGAGTCTCACAATAATCCTGTGATGTAGGTCATGTTTCAGAGGAGGTTACGTGAAAGGTTAAATGAATTGACCAGTCTTGTTACTACTGAGTGCCTGAGGAAGGAATTGAATCCAGATCTTCCTCAGGAACTCCAAGTGCAACATTCTAGCCACATATGCCATTTAGATCCTTTATACAAAAAGATAGGTAGGTGAATAAGTAGATAGACAGATAGATAGCATATTTAAATAGAACTTTCTAGGTTCCAAAGATCTAGTGGCGTGCTAGAGTCAGCTTCTACCAGTCTGAAGACCAATTGTTAAATTTTCAACATGTGCATTCACACTTCAAAAACCAGCAAATGCTACAAATCAAGGCTTGATGTATTTTTTTGTTGATTGTCTAGGTTTAAGAAAGTGATGGAGAAAATGTTCATATTAAACTTAAAAATGTGCCTTTGTATGTGTATATATTTAATTTTCAGAGATTTGTTCGTTAAACATTTGCCAGCACACTCCTGCAAAGATCTTATAGAATCATAGGGAAAGATTTTAGAGATTATAATCTAACCCCTTACTTTATAGTTAAAGAAACTAAGTTCCAAAGAAATCATAGGATCAGAGAGTTAAAATTGAAAGAGAGCTAGGGAGCCATCTAATCCTATTCCTTCTTTTTGTAGATGAGGAGATTGGGGTCTTGCACTCCCAGAATGACTTGCCTTAAGATGAAAGTCTCATATAGTGATTTTCATTAAACAATGCTGTGATTCATTGAAGTCTTGTAAGATGTGTAGTATAAGTAGCTATTGTATTACAGGATCATAAATCCAGAACTTTAGGGATCTTAGGGGTTTTCTCATCCAACCCCAACATATTACAGATGAGGAAACTGAAGCTCACATGTACTCACGTGGCCCACATTTTGCATGCAGTAAAAGACAAAGCTGGGATTTGAATGGAATGGAGGTCCTAGAGGCACCGAATCCAGCTCTTTTCAATACACCAGGTCCCAGATGATACAGCTGTGGTTTGTAGAGGTAAGGGACTTGACCAAACTCATATTGTGAGTTTGAAGATTCAGACTCAAGTCTTTTCGCTCCCAGAAGTATTATATCTTGCTGTCAGTCAGTGAAGCATCAAATATTTACTGGTCCTGTTTGTTCTCCTAACACATATTTATGTAGTACTGGGTTAAGTCTGTTGGGAATAAGAAGATGTACAACAAAAGATCAGGGAGCTTAAAGTCTCTTTCTGTTTTCTAAACTTAGACACTTGAAAAAATTCAATTCCATAAAGGTTGATTAAAGGCCTCCTGTGTGCAAAGGGATTTGTAGAAATGACATGGTCTTTTGCTTTATGGAACTCAAAGTCTAGTAAGGAAATGTCTAAAACACAGACAATTACAGTATACAATATTCATAATTAGAAATATTTAAACATCTGTACTAAACACCCTGAAAAAGTCAAGAAAGAATGTAGGCAGGGATGTGATGAGATTCAAATGAGACAGTCAACGTAAAGCACTTTGTCAGCCATAAAGCACCATTTAAATGCCAGTTACTGGCGTCGTCATCATCATCATTGTCATCACCATCATCACTGTTATCCTTTAGGCAATAGGCCTCCATGAACTCCCTGAGTCTTCCAACATATTCCTGAGTAGCTCAGATATGTTTTATAGAACAGTCAAAGGAAAGTGCTCGTACATATTTAACAACCAAGCTATTCTAGGAAAAAATAAAATCCATAAACACTTTTAATTTTAGTCTGCAATATTAACACTTCTTTTTAATCTACAAGGAGCAACTAAGTGACATAGTGGATAGAGCACTGGGTCTTGAGTCAGGAAGACTTGTCTTCCTGAGTTCAAAATCCAGCCTGAGACATTTACTAGCTGTGTGATTATAGTCAAGTCACTTAACACGGTGTGCCTCAGCTTCCTCATCTGTAAAATGAGATGGAAAAGAAAATGGCAAACCACTCCAGTATCTTTGCCAATAAAACTTGAAAGGAGTCATGAAGAGTAGGACACAACTGAAAACGACTGAACCAAAACAAAGTCTAGACAGTCGAAAAAATGGTCAATCAAGACCTAATTTGTAGATTATCTGTTTTGAAATGGGGCTAATAATAGAATCTACCTCACAGGATTGTTGTGAAGGTCAAATGAGATAATAATGTTAAACACTTAGGACAGTGCCTGGCATGTAGCAAAGCACTAAAACAGTTATTATTAAATGTCCACACTGAAAATTTAGCAATCGTATAATTAGAGCTGGTTCCAGAATAGCCCTAAAAGTAGGAGTACCTATGACTCTCGTTTAATAATAGTAATGTGTATACATAATACATAATATAATTAATATAATTTATAATATAATTAAATTATATATAATATATGATATCAATTAGCATAGATAGTGTTTTTTAAAATTTTGTAAAATCCTTTGCAGCAACCCTGGGAAACAGGCACAACGTATTATTGTCCCCAATTTACAGATGAAGAAACTGAGGCAAAGAGAGATGAAGTAACTTGTCTAGTGTCACACTACACAGGAAGTGTTTGAATCTGGATTTGAACTCAGGTCTTCCTGTGCCATCTAACTGCCTTTGGAGTATTTAAGAGGCTCTGAAGTGTAGTGGGGCTTAATGCAGCCAAGGTAATATCATCTGCAAAGAAGACCATCTGGATGCTCCTAATGTGAGTTGGACTCTGTACTGGACATCCTTCATAACAGTGGCAAATATCTGTGATTCGCATTTGTTTCCCTTTCTTTGCCTCTCATGAGATTAATAATCTGAGATTTATCAGTTGCCTCTGTCTTTACATATTTCAGGGAATGGTGTATGATATAACATCGCATGACATGACATGACATGACGTGTCATAACACAACATAGCATAGTGTAGTATAGCATAATATACTGTATGATACTATACTGAATATTATAGCATATGTGTGACATGCTATATAATATAGAATATAATATGCATAGTATGATACTGTATAATAGAATATGCTGTATGATATTCTGTCTGACTACATGTATGTATGATATTGAATATTATAACATAATACAATATGTTCTATGTTATCACTATGTTAGCATATGTATGAGATATGCCTTGTAGGAAGAGAGTTTTTAAGACAATATTTTGCTCTGCTGAATTAAATGGTTTTTTTTGGAGTTTCAAATGATATTCTGAGGAGAATTTCCTATTCCCTGTGCCTTTTAGTGCATTGTGCCTGCCCTGCCATGGTTTGCTGCAGAATCTCAATTGTGAATGCAAGCTGGCTCCCTTCTCATTTTCTATGATGTCCTTGATACATCAATTGTTTCCATAAAGGTTTTGTTGGCATAGAAGTATAGATATATGGAAAAGATGAAGAGTAATATCAATAACTCACATTTATTCAGTACATGAAGGTTTTTGAAGTGCTTTCCTCCCAACTGTGAGAGGCAGGTAGTATAAATATATTATCATTTCCATTTGCCGTATAAGGAAACCAAAACTCAGGGAGGATGAGTGACTTGCTTATGGTCGTGTAGCTGGTAAATGCCACAGCTAGGACTTGAGCCTAGATCTCTCCAACTCTTCAGTCATTTTTTTCTTTTATACTACGTAGTCAAGGGCCACTGAATGATCTACTCTGGCTAGCACAGAGAGTTTATGGGAGCAAAAGGTAAATTAGAATCGTATTAAGTCTAGGTTTTGGACTCTTGAACGTCAGGCTAAGTAATTGTGACTTTGGGAGTATAGGAATAGGGAGCAATGAAAGGTTTTTGATCAGTAGAGGGTCACAATCAGAGCACTAAATTAGGAAGATGACCCAGGCTATATGTATAAGATGAAAATGAAAGAGGAGGGACTGGAGGAAAGGAGTTTGGCTAAGAGACTGTTGGAACAACTCAACAGGATAAATCTTAGACTAGGATGATGGCTGAAAGAGTGATGAAGAGGGAACACATGAAGTAGACTTTTACAAAATCAGATTTGATGGCTCCTTCAAAGTCTACAATTCCACAATTCCAATAGATGGGGTTTTCAAAAGAAGACTGCAAGCTGCCTTCTGAGAATTGTCAGTCTATTTGTTGAACAGTCATCTCAACATAATGTGTCTTTGAATCCTAAACTCTGATTCAAACAATGAGCATGATGTGAGAAGGGTGGATTAGCACAGGCTGATAGAGAGAGTCTGGGGTTTAATGATCATTTCTAAACAGTTGACACCCACATTTCTGTAACCAACCCCAATCTTTCCTTGAGTATCTGTCCTGCATTTCCAATTGACAAATGTAATTTTCAAACTGAAAGTCCTAGAGATATTTGAAACTCAACCCCCTCATTGTCTTTCTCCCTAATTCTTCCCCCTTTCCAAACTTCCCTATTTCTGATAGTACCTGCTGTCCTTCCAAACTCCAGGGTTCATCAGCACTTTGTTGTCCCTCATCTGTCATATCCAACCAGTCGGCATATCTTTCTGTTTTCCACTTTCACAGTCTCTCTCATTTTGCCCCTTCTCTCTACCCACAAAGCTGTTGCCTTAGTTCAGGGCCTCCTCACTTCCTGGATTATTGCAGCCACTTTCTGACTGGTCTACCCTGCCTCACATCTCTTCTGACTTGGGCCCATCCTCTACATGCTACCACATTAATTTTTCTTAAACACAGGTGTGACTCTCCTACTCAACCACTGACTTCCTATTTTCTCTAGAATAAAATACAGACTTCTCTATTTGATTTTTAAAGTCTTACACCATTTGGCCCCAATCTACCTTTTCAACCTTATTAGATATTACTTCCCTTCTCACTCTTTATGTTACAGCCAAATTGTACTTCTTTCTGTCTGTCACATAACAGTTCAGTTCTTGTCTATGTGCTTTTGCGTTAGCCAGCTTCCCATGCCTGGAATGTACTCTCTCCTCTGTTTTGTAGCGTCCCTCTCTTCCTTTAAGATGAGCTCAAGCACCATTTTGTGGAGAAAACTTTTCCCAAGTCCTCAGCTATTAGTACCCTTTCGCCTCCTCTCTAACTTGAACTACTTTGTATACACTTGTACATGTACTTGTATTTATAGTTGTATATATGTACATATATACATATATTTGTATAGAATATATAGAATATATTTGTGTGTATCCATACATTGTATAGATGTGTGTATGTGTATATATACACATGAGGAACTACACAGGATATGTTTTACATATACAAATATAGGCAGTGTATGCACAAAACATGCTATAAAACATATATGTATGTGTATATATGCATATATATACACATACATGTGCGAGGAAAGACATACTACATATTTTATGTATGCAATAGAATATACACACAAATGTATACCATACATAACATGTATATATGCATATATCTGTCTACATATGTATGTGTATATATTTATATTTATATGTATGTATATATTCATAATTCTGGCATATGCTGGCTGTGTGACCTTGGAGAAGTCATTTAACTTCTTAGTGCCCCTGGCCACTTTCTAAGACTTTAGGTTGCCTACCGTTGCTAATTCATGTTGGTAGAGGACATTTCCTCTGGGAGATCACTACATCAGTGAAATCACAGGTCTGGTTTGGAAAACCCAACCAAATCAAACCCAATTTGCTGTATATTTTCCTCTGAGACTTGTTGCTATTTATAAGTAACAGAGGAGCATTTGGGTTGCCCATCTGTTGGATGTAATTCTAATTCTACAACCAGCTCACTTTCAGAGGTAGTGTGCTATGGTAGATAGAGTGCTGGCCTCTGAGTCAGGAAGGCAGGGATGCTAATTCTGTCTTAGATATCCTGGGGTATATGACCCTGGACAAGTAACTTTACTTCTCTAGGCCTTGGTTTCCTCATCTGTAACATGCAGGGTGGAAGACTTTGAATCTGATCATTTCTAAGTTTCCTTTTAGCTCTAAATACTGCTCTGGGCATTTTCACTGGCCATCCCTCATACCTGGCTTTGCCTCCTGGCTTCCTAAAATCCCATCTTTTATGGGAAACCTTTTTCAGCCCCTCTGAAGTCTAGTGCCTTCTTTCTGGTATTTATTTCCTAGTTATCCTGTGTGTAAACTTGTTTGTATATGTTTGTTTGCATCTTGCCTCCCCCATTAGATTGTGAGTTCCGTGAGGGCAGGGACAGTCTTTTGCCTCTTTTTGTATCCCCTATGCACTCCAGAGCCAACAACTAGTCAACACAGAAATTGAGGAAGATAGCAGTCATCCCCAGTCCCTGACATAGTACCTGACACATAGTAGGTGCTTAATAAATGTCTATTGACTAATTGATCTAAAACTATAATTTTGCATATCAATTCTGAATGAACCACTTTCGTTATGTTTTAAGTCTATCATTTGTACATTTTAATTAAAAAATTAGATTATTTAAATTTTATTTTAATTAATCCAATTGGATATTTGTTATCTTTTATACATCTACTAAAGTCTTACTTTGATGGCTTAGCATGGTGTGAAAGTGGATGTAGATAATCAAAGGTGCTGCCAGTAGAGCATCAATCAATTAATCTACAAGTATTTTTAGGTGCCTACCATTCACCAAGCACTGTGCTGGGTGTTGGCGATGACTGCTACCTTCCTCAATTTCTGTGTTGACTAGTTGTTGGCTCTGGAGCAGTACAAGCCATGGGACTAGATTGACACAGATGCCCATGAACTTTCCAACTCGTCACAGAGAGAGATAGGTAGGATATACCCAAGAATCAATTTCCCCAATTCAACAGAGATGAGGATACCATCAGCTGCCATTGGAATCAATCTATTGCTGGTTGTGGGAGGAGGGACTTGGACATTTCTCATGCACTACTGGTCTTTTAGCCTCTTTGCTCTGCAGCATCCCAGTACCTCTAAGCATGGCTTACGGATGAGTATGACTCAGAGTATGGCTCTCTGAGTCAACCAGCACAGGAGCTGGTCCAGGACAAATGAGGATTGTCGTCCATATTTCCAAGAAGGCTAGGAACACTGGTGGGGGCTCAGATGATCAGTGCATGAATTCAGGGGACAGAAAGGAAGGCAGGGGGACTGGTCTCAGATCATCAATTGATTGTGAGTTGTGGATTCTGATGAGATATAGTTTGTATACTAGACTGGTTAGCCTGATAGTCAATGCAGACATGACCTGTCTCTCATACTAAATGACAACCATTTGAGAAGCTGGAACATATTTTTACCATTCTGTAAAGTGGCAGAACATGATGGTCCCTAGCAGATGTGCCAACCTGACAACAGCTCCACTTGCAGTGCCTCTAAGGTCTGCCATCTCCTTTTTGAAACCCTTTTCTAACCATGATCTCCTTTGATTCTCATTACAGTCTTACAGAGGCAGAACAGGGATCCTTCTCCTTATTTAAAGAAGAGGAAACTGATACCCAGAGGGGTTAAGTGATTTGCTTGAGGTCATTTGGTAAGGTCCTGCCAAAACCCTGTTGGGAGCCCACATCTCATAGAATATGAGAGCCTTAGTAAACCTGAGCTATGAGGAAATTTCCAGATCATCTAATCCAGAGGTTCTTAATCTCCCTAAAGGGTACATGTATAGATTTCAGGAGATCTATGAGCTCAGGAAGGGGAAAATACATCTTTATTTTTACTAACCTCTATCTGAAATTTAGCATTCATTTCAATTATGAATTAAAAAAAAAAACAACCCAACAGCAAATCTCTTGAGAACAGGTCCATAGACTTCAGTGCTGAATGGGTCCATGAGACAAATAAACAAAAAACTTAAAAGATCCTCAATCTAATTCAACCTTTTATTTTCCCAGACAATGAAACTGAGGCCTAGAGAGAGAGGAAACAATCTGTCCCAGGTCACATGGCAAAGTCCACAGAAAAGGCAAGACTAGAACTAGTCTTCTAACTCTCTCCAAGGCTTTTTACTTTGTGCCTCACTGTCCTTCATTTTCTCTTTTGTACCTTTCTTAATGGGGGTTCTTTTCAAGCATCCTCACTCACCTTTACCTCCCTGGAGGAAAAACCCCATCTTGTTTTCTGAAAGGACATTGTCAAAGAGGCAACCATTAAATTGGTTTAAGGATCAAGAGTGATTATGCTGGGGGGAAGTGAGCCCCTTTGCTGCAGGATGAATGGATTTCCAGGAGAGCTTGGCCATCTCCAAAACCCCTTCGGAAGTATTCTGTACGGAGCCTATGGGTATTACTTACATGCACAGTTTAGGCAGGGGCTTTTTTTCTTTGTAAATATGGGTTTAATGAGTGCTGGCATTCTGTTTCTGATTGTGGCTTATTCTGTCCCTGCCTCGCTGAACAATGAAAACTACAGATCATGCTTGATTCTGATCAGCAGAAGACAAAGGGCCGAATACCAGTATGGGGGCGGGGGAGAGGAGGAAGGAAACCAACAAAGACACACAAAACCCAAGTCCTGAAACCTTTGCTTTCATGCAACTCTGTATTAGCAGATGTTTTGAACTAATTACTCCATTACCTGTATTCACAATCTTAACCAGGACTGTCCTTCCTGAAATTCCAGAATTACAGGTTTATTTCCATGGGTCTTTGAATCTTATCTATTAAAATGTGTGCAGCCTTGGAAGAAGTCAGACCTTAAACTGTGGCTAGTTGACATCTATAATTTTAAGAGAAAGGAACTTTGGGCTAGGAGCCAAGAGACTTGATTTGTAAGGCTGACTCTGCCACCAATTAAATGTTGAACAATTCCATTCCCTAATCTGGGACTCAGTCTCTTAATGTATTTAATGGGGAAGTTGAACATGACCTTTGAGCATCCTTTCAGCTTTGTTTCAATGCCTCATGTTTTAAGGGTTTTTCCATGTTTGTCCTCAGTAAGCACTCCAAAATGTTTGTTGAAGATTTTTATTGGATTGGAAAAAAGGAAGGGCAGTGTTTAGAGTTGGCAGTTCAACTGAGCTTCAGACCGCCCTGAACTTTTTCCCAAGTTCTTGGGCTAACTCCTTGATGCTAGATTCCCAAAGAATCTGATTTTCATTTCTTCTGTATAAGTGACATTTTAATCACTAGGCACTAGTATAGATAGTTTTCCTTCAAGGTCCAGCTTGGATATAATCTTCTCTGACTTCCTATCCATTCCTCCAGCTGGAAATCTTTTTGTTCTCATGTTATCCTAGGGTATTTTTGCTTCGTCTGCCTTCATCTACCTATCACTGTCCACTATCCACCTCTCAAAGATCTTTATTACGTGATACCTCCACCCTTTTGAATTGTAAGCTTAAGGGCAGAGATTTTATTTTTCATTTTTATATCTCCAGCATGGAACTCAGAGCCTGAGATACAGGCTCATAAAAAATACTTGTTGAGTTGAACAGAACTTGACATCAGTGTTTCAGAGGCTAATAATGTACTGCTTCTCTTATAGGAAATCTACTTGGTTGCAGAGCATCTCTAAAGGGATGTAACTGAACTGCAAAATCACCATGAACTACCAGCATGAGGGGGCAAACAAAGGTAATGTGATCTTGAGCTGCATTAAAAAGTGAATAGCAAATGTCCAGAATAAGGGAGGTGATAATTCCAGTAACCTCTGACTTGGTTGGACCACATTTGGAGTATAAGGTTCAGTTTTTGGTGTCACATTATAGGAGAGAATGTTGACAAGCTATAATTTGCGAGAAGAGAGTATCTAGCATTCTAAGGGTACAGAAAACCATATAATTCAACAATCAGTTGAAGCATTTGGAAATTTTTGGTTCAGTGAGGAAAATACTTACATAGATGTAAGAGTTATCGTCAAGTATTTGGAAGTCTGTCATGTAGAAAAGGGATTATATCTATTTTTCTTGATCTTTGAGGATAGAACTAGCAACAGTGGGTAAATGATGTGCCAAGAAAGGGAGATCTCACCTCAACATAAAAACAAACCTGCCAATATTAAAAGCTGCTAAATTGTATGCACTGCTTAAAAAATGGGTGGCCAGTGGGCTTCCTACTGTTGGAGGTGTTTAAGCCCAGACTAGTTGAATCCGTGTCTGTGTGATAGAAGAGATTCCTGTAGGGGGTAGGAAGTCTCTCATCACTTTATGTCCTATGATTCTCTGATCCTTATTAAAGCTGAGACCGTGGCTCAGCAGCTACTTGGTGGATGCTCCTGGTAGTATGGATTCTGTCCAGTCCAGTATTTGTTAAGAAGTCATTTAACCCCGTTTGCCTCAGTTTTCCTCACCTGTGGTCCTTTTTGAAAATCATCAACATCATCATCATCATCATCATCATCATCATCATCATCATCATCATCATCATCGTCGTCATCATCATCATCATCATCATCATCATCATCATCATCATTATCATCATCAACAACAGCAGCAATGACTGTGGTAGGCTCAAGAGATAAAAAGACAAAAGTGAAACTCTCCCTGTTTCTCAAGGAGCTTATTTTCTATCAGGGGACCCTCAAAGGGTCTCTGAGGTCTTGTACCAACTATAGTAAATAGCAGAGGGTTCTTATCTCAGATTTTAAGAGGTGGGCATTCCTCTAAATGGCAGGCCTTCCCTCCCACCCCTATGAACTTGTGAGCTTGGAATCTGCATCAAAGCACTTCAGTAAGAAAGATATTAATAGCAGTCAGCAGAGAATAAGAGAGTACAGACGTCAAAACTCTCCTATTGAAGACATAATTGTGCCTGCTTAGAAATGTTTGACTTAACTTTCTCTTTTTCTTTTCTTTCTTTCTCTTTCTTTTTACTGTGTATGCCCAAATTTGTGACTCAGGCAGAAGAGAGCTTGCTATGGGGAGAAGCTCAGTGAGAAGGAAAAGGCTTTCCACTTGGTAAGCTTGGTTTGGAAGGTTAGACTACCGTAGGGAAGACTTGTGTTATGCTGATGATTTGAAATGGAAAAAAATGGCAGGTGGTAGGGAGAGATCGTAGTAAGGCCAAAGTTCCTTCATGGGAAAGAGCAGCTTCATTTCTACCTGGCTGGGGATTTTTAAGGTTTTGATTTACTGGATAGACATGTAAGAGAGCTGTCAGTCAATCAATAAGCATTTATTAAGCACCTCCTGTATACTAGGCACTATTCTAGTGCTGAGGGTACAAAGATAAACATGAACCAGTCTCTGTCCTCAAGAAGTTCACATTCACCTTCTGACTTTCAAGCTTCATTCCAGTTCTAACATTCTTTGTTTTACATTCTAAGTTTCCTTTCAGTTTATTGGATGAGAGGAAAAGAGCATCTAGGTAGGGAAAAGAACACTGGACTCACCATCAGGAGACTTAGATTCCAGACCTAGTGCTGTTCTGTGTGACCTTGGCCAAGTAACTTCTTGTTCGTTTAGTGCTCACATCTATGAAATGAGATAGTTGTACCATATCATGATGGTCATACAGTTTCCTATCTTATTGCCACAACTGTCCTTTGAGGTGGGCAGCACAAATTTTATTATCCCTGTTGTACAGAACAAGAAATTGAAGCTATAAGAAGGGACACCATTTGCCCATTGTCTCAAACCAATGCTGTCAGATTTAGAGGTGGAACAGATCTTAGAAATCGCCTAATTTAAGGTAGATAGGGAAATGAGATCCAGAAAAAAGAAGAGATTTACCTTAGGCCATGTAAAGAGTAACAAAGCAGGGATTCAAACCCACAGAAACAGATCTTGTTTTACTCAAAATAAAAAAAAAACTTCTTATGAAAAGTAGAATGATCTGCCTTGTGAAGTAGTGACCTCCCTTACACTGGTATTTTTAAAGTAGAGGCTGGGTGATGCTAAAAAAAGGAACAAATGATACTCTGAGATCTTATCAAGTTTTGAGGTTCTCTGACTGTTAGAACTGGCAGTATCTGTTCTTGCTGGGTGTTTAATGGCTGGTACACAGCTAAAATAAGAAGAAAAAGCCATTAGGTAGAATGTATCTAAGAACTAAGTTAGACATTATCGAGTGTAATACTATCCTATAGGCCTTGAGGACAGGGACCATTCTGTATTTGCCTAGGTATTCCTACCACATAGCTCAGTGTCTGATACATATGATAAGCACTTAATAGATGCTTACTGATTGATTGATTGCTATGGTTAGCCTGTAAGCAACAGGCCGGGGGGGGGGGGGGGGGGGGATAATGTCCCAAACAGCCACCAGGGGGAAGCTGAGAACCACAGACAGGTGCCCCTGCCTTGATCTTGTACCAGAACCAAATGTTTGCATGGGAATGGGGAGAGACACCATCTCTATGAGTAAATCCGTTTTTGGAAACTAAAAGACCATTCGGAGATATAATAGTCTCCATCTTTAGAGATACCAAAGGTAGACTGTGCCAGGAAACACTGTCATAGTTTCAGGAGTGGGAAGGAAAAAAAAAAACCAAGATGTATGGAGGGAGGGAAAAGATGTGTGTGGGCTGGGTTAGGGAAGAGAGTTAGGGATAAGAACCAGCAATCAGAGTCACAGAATCATAAAATAGAATATCAGATCTAGAAGGGGCCATAAAACATGGAATATAGAATACTTAGTTGTAAGGGACCAAAAGGATCAAAGAATGTCAGAGCTGAAAGGGAACTTAGAACTTAAAATAGGGAAGTTAGGTACCTTCACACAAGATGGAGAATGTAAAATCTTAGAATATAGGACATAGAACAGAGAATGATTTATCAGGCTAGGAACTAGCCTGCTCCCTAGTTCCTAGTTATTGAAACTAGGGAGCATCTCTAAATAGAATGTCAGAGCTTAGAACACAGGGTTTTGGAACTGGATTGGAGTTTAGAACATAGACTGTCTGAATTGGAATAGGCCTTGGAAGTAATCAGTAAAATTATTGAGGGTAAGGTCATTTATCTTTTTTTTAAAAGAAAATTATCTTTGAATCCCTAGTGCACAGCATAGTGTCTTCAATATATCAGAAGCCTAATAAACACTTTCTAACTTGAACTGAATTAATCCATCCTCATTTTCCAGATAGGAAAATTGAGGATGAAAATTTACACAACTAGTTAGCAGCAGATCAAGAACCAAGAACAACATTTCTATTCTCCCTAACCGAGACTCTTTTCTAGAGATTGAAAAAGTAATGCCAGAAAAGAGTGTTGGATCTGGCTAAGAAGTTCATAGATCCCATTAAAGTTTCAGAGAAAATTGTGCCCTAGGTAGAATATAGAGTTTGTCAAAATTTAAAGGGTGGGCAGCTAGGGAGTGCAGTAAGTGGACTTTATAGAGTACTGGGGCCAGAGGCAGAAAAACCTGAGTTCAAATCAGCCTCAGCCACTTCATGTGTGACCCTGGGCAAGTACCTTAACCATTGACCTCAATTTTATCATCTGTAAAATGAGCTGGAGAAGGAAATGGCAATCCACTCCAGTATCTTTGCCAAGAAAACGCCAAATGAGTTGTTTTCTTTTTTAAAAATTAATTAATTTATTTATTTTAAGTTTTCAACATTCATTTCCACAAAATCCCTATCTCTCCCTGTCCCCCCAAAATGCCATGCATTCTGATTGCCCCTTCCACCAGTGTGCCCTCCCTTCCCTTATCCCCATCTTCTCTCTTGTCCTGTAGGGCAAGATAAATTTCTGTACCCCATTACCTGTATTTCTTATTTCCCAGTTGTACACAAAATAATTTTCAACATTTGTTCCTAAAACTTTGAGTTCCAACTTCTCTTCCTTCTTCCCTAACCCCACCCATCCCCACTGAGACAGCAAGCAATTCAACATAGGCTATATATGTGTAGTTTTGCACATGATTTCCATAATAGTCATGTTGTGTAAGACTAACTATATTTTCCTCCATCCTATCCTGCTCCCAATTTCTTCTACTCTCTCTTTTGACTTTGTCCCTTCCCAAGAGTGTTTATTTCTAATTGCTCCCTCCTCCCATTTCCCCTCCCTTCCATCATCCCCCTTACCCTGCTTATCCCCTTCTTCCCTACTTTCCTGTAGTGTAAGATAGATTTTCATACCAAATTGAGTGTGCATGTTATTCCTTCCTTGAAGCAAATGTGATGAGAGTAATCTTCACTTTTTCCCTCTCACTTCCCTGCTTTTCCCCTCCATTGGAAAAGCTTTTTCTTGCTTCTTCTATGAGAGATAATTTGCTTCATTCCATTTCTCCCTTTCTTCTCTCAATATATTCCTCTCTCACCCCTTAATTTTAGTCTTTTAGATATGATTCCTTCCTATTCAACTCACCCTCTGCTCTCTGTCTGTCTTTCTCTCTTTCTCTATGTGTGTGTGTGTGTGTGTGTGTGTGTGTGTGTGTGTGTGTGCGCGTGTGTGTGTATAATCCCTTCAACTACCCAGATACTGAGAAAAGTTTCAAGAGTTACAAATATTATCTTTCCATATAGGAATGTAAACAGTTCAACTTTAGTAAGTTCCTTTTGATTTCTCTTTCCTGTTTACATTTTCATGCTTCTCTTGATTTTTGTGTTTGAAAGTCAAAGTTTCTTTTCAGCTCTGGTCTTTTCATCAAGAATGCTTGAAAGTCCTCTATTTCATTGAAAGACCATTTCTTCCCCCGAAGTATTATACTCAGTTTTGCTGGATAGGTGATTCTTGGTTTTAATCCTAGTTCCTTTGACTTCTGGAATATTCTATTCCAAGCCCTTTCATCCCTTAATGTAGAAGCTTCTAGATCTTGTGTTATCCTGAATGTATTTCCACAATATTCAAATTGTTTCTTTCTGGCTGCTTGCAATATTTTCTCCTTGACCTGTGAACTATGGAATTTGGCTACAATATTCCTAAGAGTTTCTATTTTTGAAACTCTTTCAGGAGGTGATCAGTGGTTTCTTTCAATATTTATTTTGCTCTCTGGTTCTAGAATATCAGGGCAGTTTCCTTGAAAATTTCATGAAAGATGATGTCTGGGCTCTGTTTTTGATCATGGCTTTCAGCTAGTCCCATAATTATTTAATTGTCTCTCCTGGATCTACTTTCTAGGTCAGTTGTTTTTCCAATGAGATATTTCACATTATCTTCCATTTTTTCATTCTTTTGGTTTTGTTTTGTAATTTCTTGGTTTCTCATAAAGTCATTAGCTTCCATCTGTTCCATTCTAATTTTTAAAGAAATGTTTTCTTCAGTGAGCTTTTGAACCTTCTTTTCCGTTTGGTTGATTCTACTTTTTAAAGCACTCTTCTCCTCATTGGCTTTTTGGGCCTCTTTTGCCAATTGTTAGCTTATTTTTAAAGGTGTTATTTTCTTCAGCATTTTTTTGGGTCTCCTTTAGCAAGCTGACTTACTTTTCATGATTTTCTTGCAATGCTCTCATTTCTCTTCCCAATTTTTCCTCCACCTCTCCTACTTGATTTTCAAAATCCTTTTTGAGCTCTTCCATGTCCTGAAACCATTGCATATTTATTTTGAAGGGTTTGGATGCAGAAGCCTTGACTTTTATGTCTTCTCTTGATGATAAACATTGTTCTTCCTCATTCTGAAAGGATGGGAGAGAATACCTGTTCATCAAGAAAGTAACTTCCTATAGTCTTGTTTTTTCTTTTCCCTTTTTTGGCATTTTCCCAACCAGTTACTTGACTTTTGAGTCCTTTGTCAAGAGTAGGATATACTCGGGGGACCTGTAAGTTCTCAGTTCTTCCATGATGACACAATCAAGGGAGAGGAGTTCACTCCTCAGGGGCCTCCAGTTTCTCTATGCCCCAGGACACTGCTCAGGGCTGAGATTAGATCGGCTGCTCAATTCCCCCAGGGGCTTTGTCCAACAATGGATGCTGACTGCTGCTTGCCAGGCCACAGTAGCTGCCAAAGCCACAGCTGCCATGCCCCTGCCTAGGATCGGGGCTAAGAGAGAACACTGCTCCCTTGTCAGAGATGTGAAAAAGCCCTTTCATTGACCTTTCAAACTGCCTTTGGCACCTGTGGATTGATGAATCTGCAAACCACGACATGCTGCCACTGGAGATTCTATCCCAGAGGCCTGCTCTGGTCCTCCTGCTGGCACCTTGCAGCCAAGGCTGGGCTGAACTCCTTCCTCTGTTGCGACAGACTTTTCCTGTCCACCTTCCAGGTCACCCTGGGCTGGAAATCTCCTCCACTCCAATGTTCTGTGATTTCTGCTGCTCTAGAATTTGTTGAGAGTCTTTCTTTCCAGGTATTTTATGGACTGTGGGGGAAGAGATAGAGTATGTGCATCTTTCTACTCCATCATCTTAGCTCTGCCTCAGGGAGTTCTTTTCTTCAGTGAATTTTTTTACATCTTTTTCCATGTGACCAGTTCTATTTTTTAAGGAATTCTTTTCTTCAGTGAATTTTTTAAATCTCTTTTACCATTTATTCAATTCTGTTTTTTAAGGTATTATTTTCTTTAATACTTTTGTGCCTCTTTTTCCAAGGTGTTAACATTTTTTTCATAATTTTCTTGCTCTGCCCTCATTTACTTTCCCCAATTCTTCCTCTACTACATTTTTCTCTTTCTTTAACTCTTCCAGGAATTTTTGCTGGCCTTTGGTTCAGTTGACATTTTTCTTTAGGGCTTCTTGGTAGCTTTTCCATATTTTGATCTTTTTCTGAGTTTATGTCTTGGTCTTCCTGGTCACTATGTTAACTTTTTATGGTCAAATTATTTTTTTATTTGTTATTTGACCATTTTTCTATCCTGTTTCTTCACTTTGAACTTAATGTTAAAGTTGGGCTTTGCACCAAAGGGTAGAGAGGAACTGTCCCAAGCTTCAGGCTTTGTTGTGCTGATGTTTTCAGAGCTAGTTTTGGGGATCTGGAAGTTTTTGGTGCTTCCAAAAGGTCTTGTGATCCTGGATCCCCACTTTATATATAGTGTGTTTATATATGAATAATTGTATATATGATCAGTACTCTCTTGGTTTGTGCTCTGGTCTTTACCCAGGAAGGAGCCCTGGTCCCTCGCAGTTACGAATGCTAGTGCTCCTCTTTGCTTTGGAACTTTGATTAGGACCCCTGCTCCCTTGTGACTGACTACCAGTGCTTCTCTCCACCCCAGAATTGTGACCCAGAACTCTGTGTATGCAATAGAGTTACCAACCAGTGCCAGTTGTACCCAAAACCAGCAAAAGGTCCTCTGTAATCTCTTTATGACCAGTTCTCTAACTCCCTGACAGTCTTTGGGCTAAGAGTTCCTGAAGCTGTTGCTGTCACCTACCTTATGTGTGGGCTCTGGCTAGGCCTCCACCTCAAAGTCACAGACTTTTCCTGCTGATCTCTTAACTTTTCTTAAGCTGAAAATATGTCTTGCCCTGACCTTGGTTGGCTTGGCCACTTCAAAATTTGATTTGAGGCATTATTTTAAAATTATTTGGAGGTGAAGGTTGACAGAGTTTAACTGGATAGCTACCCCTAATCTGCCATCTTGGCTTGATATCCCTCATTAAAAATTAATCCACACATAGACCATGTCCAAAATGTATTTTTCTTTCTGCACCTGAGTCTGTCACCTCTCTGTCAGGATGTGAGTGACATCTTCATATTGTATTGTTGAGATTTCTAAAATCCCTTAAATTCATTTTTCCTTAAAGTGTTGTTGTTATCAAAATTGTTTTCCTGCTTCTGTTCACTTCACTCTCTCCTCTGTCCTGATTCTTGGAAATTGTCTCTCTGATAATTTCTTATGATGAAATGATATTCCATTACCTTAATTTACCACCATTTGTTCAGTTATTCCTTATCTTAACTTCAACTATTTTCTAAGCTGCTTAGAGTCAACTCCTTTGAGATTGCATCTTTCCTTTTAATCCTTCCCTTTAGGATCAGAAAGTTTGTTATCCTCCATCTTAACAGCAACTACCCCACTTTATGTATAGTGTGTTTGTATATGAATAATTGTATATGTGTGCATATACATATAGCTATATCAGAATGAGACAAATATGAATGTTAGTGGGGGTGTATGTTAAGAGAGAGTTAATAAACTTTCTGATCCTAAAGAGGAGGGTTAAAAGAGGTGAAGTAAGCAGACAGAACTAGAATCTGAGTAGGTGCCTGTCAGGGAATAAGTAAATATAGAATATATTAATTATTATATATAATATAATAAAAATTAATATTATATGTGTATGTATATGTATACATACATACATATGTATTGTGTATGTGTGTGTGTGTTTGTGTATGCATGTAGCTAGATGGCTTGGTGAATGGAACACTAGACCTGGAATCAAGAGTTCAATCTGATCTTAGACACTTACTAGCTGTGTGACTCTAGGCAAGGCATTTATACTCCAATTGCCTTAATCTACAGGAAAAGGAAATAGCAAACCACTCCAGTACCAAGAAGATACATACACACACAAACACAAGCACACACACACACACTAAATTGTTCATATAGGTGTGTTCAACCTTCTTTGGTTCATTTTAGGATGAGTGAATTTCACCTGACGCTCATTCCCTCCATCCCTTTCTCCATCCTCTCCTTACCTATTCCAATTATGAAGAATAAAAAATTCTACTCCTTATTTCTCCTTTCTGCACTACTATATTTCTTTTATCCTCTGTTATGTTTCCCCTCATCAAATTCTCAAAAGAAAACCAAACCATGATTTATGACATCTCTCTTTCTTATTTAACTCCCTTAATACCTTTTGAAGATTTTAAAGTTGTGAAGGGACATTTGTTTCTTCACCCTCTATTAGAATGTTAGCACTATCCCATCATATAACCTTCTCTAATTACTCAAATAAATTTACATTTGTAGATTTTTCTGTACCCTTGTGTCTATATTTCAAAGCTATTACTCAGCTCTATTTTATTATCAGAAATCCTTTAAAGTCCTTAATGTTTCATTTTTTTCTTATAGAATTATACTCAGCTTTTCAGGGAAAGTTACTCTTGACTCTAAGTAAACATCTTTTGCCTTTTGTAATATTTTTTCCAAGATCTTTTCTTCATTGATAGAAGAAGCTGCCAACTCTTCTGTGACTCTGTTTATGCTTCCTTTGTACTTGAACTCTTTTTGGCTGTGGTATTCCTTAGCCTCTTCTTTCAGGTGTTACTTTCAGGAGATGAATAAACTATTTCTACATTTAATGTTTATTCAATGTTGGGTTTTTCACTTCAATAGCTTCCTTGTTTAATCTATTCATTGATTGACTTTAAAATTTTTAAACCAATGCCAGTTTTTTGGCAGTTTCATTTGCATGGTCCTATGTGTGTATATTAATTTCAGTATTATTGTCACTTTTGTTATATTGATATGGCCTAGCCATGAACACTGAATATTGCTCTATTTAAATTTCTTTATTTTGCTAAGGAATTTTTTGTTATTGTAGTTATATAGATTTTTATATTGCTTTGGTAGATTGACACGTGGATATCCTATATGAATTTTGTAGCCATTTTGAATGTGACTTCCTTTCATATTATTGTTTGAATTATATGGAAATGTTATTGATTTTTGTGGGTTTATTTTGTAGCCTGAAACTTTGTTTCAAATATTTTTATTGTTGATTCTCTAGAAATTTTGAAGTAGACTGTCAAATCATCAGTGTATAAAGGTATTTTTTTCTTATCTTTACCTATTTTTATGCCTTCAATTTCTTTCTCTCATATCCTTATTGCTATCACTTTTAGAACTATATCAAATAATATCAGGGAAAAGGGATTCTTCTTGACTTATTGCTATATTCATTGGGAATGTTTCTACCATTTCCCAATATCTGTGTATCAGGGGGTTGGGAACTGATTGGCATTTTGGAATTAGTAATCTTAAGGGACAAGCTTTCTCCTCTCAAGTTTCAGAATGAATTGAAACTATTGTGCTTTTGGAGTTGGTACCCAAATGAACCACCTTGGACTTTTTTAAAATTAATTTATTTATTTTCAGTGTTCTACAATCACTACCGTATAACTTAGATTGTTTTCCCCTTCCTTCTCCCCCCTCCCCGAGACAGCATACAATTTTATATAGTTCTACACATACATTCCTATTAAATACATTTTCACTATAGTCATGCTGTATAGAAGAATTTAAATGAATGGGAGAAATCATATAACAAACATTCTGTGATTGAATTCCATAGTTCTTTCGCTGGATGTGGAAGGCATTTTGCCTTAAAAGACCACTGGGAATTTTTGCATTGCATTTCAATGAAATTCCAAATCTTCCAGAAAAAGCTCTCTCACACTGTGGCTGTTGCTGTGCACAAAGTTCTCTTGCTTCTGCTCCTTTCGCTCAGCATCAGATCATATAAGTCTTTCCAGGCCTCTCTGAAGTCTTCCTGTTCATAATTTCTTATAGCACAATAGTATTCCATTACATTCATATACCATAATTTATTCAGTCTTTCCCCAATTGATTGGCATCCCCTTGATTTCCAGTTTTTTGCCACCACAAAGAGTGCTGCTGTAAATATTTTTGTACATGTAGGACCCTTTCCTATTTTTATGATCTCTTGGGGAAACAGTCCTAGAAGCAGTATTTCTGGGTCAAAGAGTCTGCATATTTTTGTAGCCCTTTGGGCATAGTTCCAAATTGCTCTCCGAAATGGTTGGATCAACTCACAACTCCACCAACAATGAATTAGTGTTCCAACTCTCCCACATCCTCTCCAGCATTTATCATTTTCTTGTTCTGTCATGTTTGCCAATCTTATAGGTGTGATGTGGTACCTCAGAGTTGTTTTGATTTGCATCTCTCTAATCTACAGTGATTTAGAGCATTTTTTCATATGATTATATATATCTTTAATTTCTTCTTCCGAAAATTGCCTGTTCATATCCTTTGACCATTTATCAATTGGGGAATGACATGTATGATTATACATTTGAGTCAGTTCTCTATATATTCTAGAAATGAGGCCTTTATTCCCGAGCTTAGCTGTAAAAATTCTTTCCCAATTTACTACATCCCTCCGGATTTTGGTTGCATTGGGTTTGGTTGTGCAAAAACTTCTCAGTTTAATGTAATCAAAATTATCCATTTTGCATTTCATAATGCTTTCTATCTCTTCTTTAGTAAAAAATTCTTCCCTTCTCCATAAATCTGATAAATACACTATTCCTTGCTTCTCCAGTTTATTCATGGTATCAATCTTTATACCTAAATCATGTACCCATTTGGACTTTATTCTTGTGTGCGGTGTCAGGTATGGGTCTATGCCTAATTTCCACCACACTGTTATCCAGTTTTCCCAGCAATTTTTGTCAAACAGTGAGTTCTTATCCCAGAAGCTGGGGTCCTTGGGTTTATCAAACAGAAGGTTGCTATATTCCTTGCTTACTGCGTCTTGAGTGCCAAGTATATTCCACTTGTCTATTTCTCTGTTTCTTAGCCAATACCAAGTGGTTTTGATAACTGCTGCTTTATAGTACAATTTGAGGTCTGGGAGCACTAGGCCACCTTCCCAAGCATTTCTTTTCATTAGTCCCTTTGATATTCTGGACCTTTTGTTTTTGCAAATGAATTTTGATATTATTTTATCCAGCTCTAGAAAATAATTGTCTGATAGTTTAATTGGTATGGCACTAAATAAGTAAATTAATTTAGGTAGAATTGTCATTTTTATTATATTAGCACAGCCTACCCATGAGCAACTAATGTTTTTCCACTTACTTAAATCTGACTTTATTTGTGCAAAAAGTGTCTTGTAATTGTGTTCATATAATTCTTGGGTTTGTTTTGGCAGGTAAACTCCTAAGTATTTTATACTGTCTACCCTAGCTTTAAATGGGGTTTCTCTTTCTATCTCTTGCTGTTGGACTTTGTTGCTAATATATAGGAATGCAGAAGATTTGTGTGGGTTTATTTTGTAACCTGCAACTTTGCCAAAGTTGTTTATTATTTCAAGTAATTTTTACTTGAATCTCTGGGATTCTCTAAGTAAATCATCATATCATCTGCAAAGAGTGATAACTTAGTTTCTTCTTTGGCTATTCTTATTCCTTCAATATCTTTATCTTGTCTAATTGCTACAGCTAACATTTCTAGTACCATATTGAATAATAGTGGTGATAATGGACATCCTTGTTTCACCCCTGATCTTATTGGGAATGCATCTAGCTTATCCCCATTGCATATAATGTTTGCTGAAGGTTTTAGATAGATACTGCTTATTATTTTATGGAAAGTTCCCTTTATTCCTATGTTCTGCAGTGTTTTTAGTAGGAATGGGTGTTGTATTTTTCAAAAGCTTTTTCTGCATCTATTGAGATAATCATGTGGTTTTTGTTAGCTTTGTTGTTGATGTGATCGATAATGCTAATAGTTTTCCTAATATTGAACCAGCCCTGGTTCAATCCTGGTATGAATCCTACCTGATCATAATGTATTAATGTACTAATCTCGAGATAAGATGCTGTGTTCGTTTTGCTAAAATCTTATTTAAAATTTTTGCATCTATATTCATTAGGGAAATTGGTCTATAATTTTCTTTCTCTGTTTTGTCTCTTCCTGGTTTGGGTATCAAAACCATATTTGTATCATAGAAAGAATTTGGGAGGACTCCTTCTTCCCCAATTTTCAAAAATAGTCTATATAGTATTGGAATTAACTGTTCTTTAAATGTTTGATAGAATTCACTTGTGAATCCATCTGGCCCTGGAGATTTTTTCCTAGGGAGTTCATTGATGGCTTATTCAATTTCTTTTTCTGAGATGGGGTTGTTTAGGTATTCAACTTCCTTTTCTGTTAATCTGGGCAATTTGTATTTTTTAAAATATTCATCCATCTCGTTTAGATTATCGAATTTGTGGGCATAAAGTTGGGCAAAGTAGTTTCTAATTATTGTTTTAATTTCCTCCTCATTGGAGGTGAGTTCACCCCTTTCATTTTTAATATTAGTAATTTGATTTTCTTCTTTCTTTTTTTAAATCAGATTGACCAAAGGTTTATCAATTTTATTAGTTTTTTCATAAAACCAACTATTGGTTTTATTTATCAATTCAATAGTTTTCTTAATTTCAATTTTATTAATCTCTCCTTTGGTTTTCAGTATTTCTAATTTGGTATTTACTTGGGGATTTTCAATTTGTTCTTTTTCTAGCTTTTTCAACTGCAAGCCCAAGTCACTGATCTCCTCTCTCTCTATTTTATTTATGTAAACATTCAAAGATATAAAACTTCCCCTAATAACTGCTTTTGCAGTATCCCATAAGATTTGGTATGTTGTCTCACTATTGTCATTCTCTTGAATGAAATTGTTGATTGTTTCTATGATTTCTTCTTTAACCCAACCCTTCTTTAGGATTAGATTATTTAGTTTCCAATTGATTTTTGGTTTATCTTTCCATGGCCTTTTATTACATGTAATTTTTAATACATTATGATCTGAGAAGGATGCATTGATTATCTCTACCTTTCTGCACTGGATTGTGAGATTTTTATATCCTAGTACATTGTCAATTTTTGTAAATGTTCCATGTACTGCTGAGAAAAAGGTATATTCCTTTCTATTCCCATTCAATTTTCTCCAAAGATCTATCATATCTACCTTATCCAAAGTTTTAGTTACCTCCTTAACCTCTTTCTTGTTTATTTTGAGGTTAGATTTATCAAATTCAGAGAGGGGGAGGTTGAGGTCCCCCACTAGTATAGTTTTGCTGTCAATTTCTTCCTTCAACTCCCCCAACCTCTCCTCTAAGAATCTGGATGCTATCCCACTTGGAGCATACATGTTTAGTAATGATATTGCTTCATTGTCTATGGTGCCTTTTAGCAGGATATAGTTTCCATCCTAATCCCTTTTGATTACATCTATTTCTGCTTTTGTTTTGTCTGAGATTAGGATTGCTACTCCTGCCTTTCTTACATGAGCTGAAGCACAATATATTCTGCTCCATCCTTTGACCTTTATCCTATGTGTATCCCCCCGTTTCAAATGTGTTTCTTGTAAGCAGCATATTGTTGGATTATGGCTTTTAATCCATTCTGCTATCCGTCTCCGTTTTATGGGAGACTTCATTCCATTCACATTCACAGTTATGATTACAATCTGTGTATTTCCCTCCATCCTCTTTCCCACCATTTGAGCTTTTAGCTCTCCCGTCTCCCTTCCCCTCCTCCATAGTATTCACTTTTCACCCCCTCCTCCTGCAGCCTTCCCCTCCTTCTTTTAGCCCCCCTCCCTTTTACTCCCCTTTACTCTTATTGCTTTTTCCCTCCCTTTTAGCCTCCCTCCCCTTTCTTCCCCCTTCCCCTCCTACTACCTATAGAGCTAGTTAGGATTATCTACTTAAGATTATTGTTCCCTCCTTTAAACAAATCACATGAGAGTACCCCTCAAACAATGCTCATCTCCCTCCCCTCCTTCCCTCTACTATAGTTTTGTACTTCTTCCTGTGATGTAATTTGCCATTTTCTGCTTCCTCCTTTTCACACCTCCTATTACAATCCCTTCTCATACTTAAATCATATTTTTGACATGACATCATTTACTTTATACCTGTTCCCTCTATGTATATCTCTTTTATCATAATAGCTGCACAGTTCTCAAGATTAACAGGTATCATCTTCCCTTATAGGGAGGTAAACAGTTTGCCCTAATTGAGTAACAAGTTTTTGTTTTTGTTTTTTCTCCCCTGTTTACCTTTTTATGATCTCTTGAGACCTGCATTTGAAGATCAGATTGTCTATTGAGTTCTGGCGTTTTGGTCAGGAAGCTCTGGAAATCCCTTATTTCGTTGGATGACTTTCTCCTTGCCTGAAGTGTTATGCTGAACTTTGCTGGGTAGTTGATCCTTGGTTGAAGTCCCAACTCCTTTGCCTTATGGATTATTGGGTTCCAGTTCTTTCTATCTTTTAATGTAGAAGCTGCAAGGTCCTGTGTGATCCTGACTGTATGTCCTTGATATTTGAATTGTTTCTTTCTGGCTGCTTGTAGTATTTTCTCCTTCACTTGATAGCTCTGGAATTTGGCAATGATATTTCTTGGGGTTTTGAGTTTGGGATCCCTTTCGGGAGGGGAACGGTGGATTCTTTCAATGACTATTTTGCCCTCTGAGTCTAGTACTTCTGGGCAGTTTTCCTTGATGATTTCCTGGAAGATATTGTCCAGACTCTTTTCTTCATCATGGGTTTCTGGCAGGCCAATAATTCTTAAATTTTCTCTCCTGGATCTATTTTCCAGGTCAGTTGTTTTTCCAATGAAATCTTTTACATTTTCTTCTATCTTTTCATTTTTTAGATTTTGTTTGTCTGATTCTTACTGCCTCATTGAGTCATTAGTTTCTACTTGCCCAATTCTAATCTTCATCGTATTGTTTTCTTCAGTTAACTTTTGCATCTCCTTTTCCATCTGACGAATTTTTCCCTTTAAGGAGCTATTTTCTCCATTTAATTTTTGTACTTCCTTTTCCATTCAACCAATTTTCCCAGTTAGGTTTTGTATTTCCTTTTCCATTTGATCAATTTTCCCAATTAGGTTTTGGGTTTCCTTTTTCGTTTGATTAACTCTTCCTTTTAGGGAATTATTTTCTCCAGTTAACTTTTGAACTTTCTTTTCCATTTGTTCAATTTTCCTTTTCAAAGTGATGTTCTCATCAGTGAATTCTTTTTTTATAATTTTAAAATCATTGGCCAGGTTTTCTTCTATTTCCTCCTTCAGCTGTTCCAGGAAAGCTAGTTGTGCTTGCGAGAGGTTCATAGTTCCTTCTGAAGTTTCAGATGGAAATACAGTCTCAGCTCTGACCTCATTGGTGTTTGTGTTTTGGTCCTTATCCCCATAGAAAGATTCTATGGTTTTTTCTCCCTTCTGCTTTTTCCTATTCATGATGTTGGCTGAGTGTTGTAGCTTCTGGTTCTTTCAGTCAGAAGGTATAGAACTTTGTGTTGAGCTGATGTGTGAAAAAGCTAAAAGCAGGTTTTTGTTTTTTGTTTCCCAGATCAACCTTGGGGTTAGCTTGTTAAGTGTGTGGGAGGGGTGGTCTGGTCACAGGAGATCTCCTCAGCTGTACTGAGGCAAAGGCAAGCTCTGGGGATGGTGATCCCAGCTTCCCTATTGTCTTCCCTTTTCCCCTGGAGGGCGGAGACACGCCTAGATGCTAATGCGTGTTCCCACCCCTCCTGGGGCTCCTCTCTCTCGGCGCTGAGGCTTGCCTGGGTCTCAGTGCGAATTTTCTCTGCCCTGGGTCCTCTGTCCTTCCGGATCGCCTCCGCCACAGTAGGAAGAATCCCCCTTTGCTATTTTCCTAGCCTCTGGTATTATGAGACTATTTGCCCCCTTCTGCTGTTCCCGCTGATCCAGGATTTTTCTGGGGAAATATTTTATGGTTCTTTCATGGTCATCAGGGGGAGGAGAGAGCATTTACTGATCACTCCGCCATCCTGGCTCCCGGAAGTTCAAGTAGGTGACTTACCGAAGTTTAGTCTTCAGGCTGAAGGTTTCAAGGGCTGCTGTGCTGATATCTGGTGCTCAGCGGCTCTCACCGGCTTGATTTGGCTGGTCTCCTGCTCCACTGGTTCCACCCGCCCTCAGGCTTCTCAGGTCCCTTCACCTCCGCTGTGCTGACCGCGCTGCGCTGTGCACTGGGGGCTCACCCCCATGGAACAGATCCTTCCTGTGGACCTTCCAGTCTAACCTGGGCTCTGAATCCATCAAAGTCTGTCACCCACTGGATTCCGCACCTCCAAAGTTTGGTCAGATTCTCCTTTCAGAGTTATCCAGAGGAGTTTGTCCAGGAGCTTAGGTGAGTCATTGCTTTCACTCCGCCATCTTGGCTCTGCCCACACACCTTGGAGTTTTTAAAGAAAAGGCCATAGTTTATGAGAAGCAGACCAAGAGGAAGAAGGTGACCTCAAAGACTGAGCCAGAAAAAACTAATGGCTTTTCATTAACAGCTATAGTAACTTAATTACTTATTCATTTACTCCAAAGCTTCTGGTAAACTAAATTTTTACCTTAACCATAAAGAGGACAGAGGTAAGGTGCAGATAAATATAGTTTTAAATTAAGACAGAGATCTCCTGCTTAAATGTTACGACCCTTCCTAAATGAGGCCTCTGAATTATTGTGATTGTACTACTAACATTTCATTTAATATAAATTTGATAAAGTAGCAGATGAGGGGACCATATATAATGAGAAACCATTATACTGCCTCTAGGCCAAAGGAAAAGTTCATTGTTGTAACAGGGTAAGGCTGATTAAATCCACAGAGACAAAGAGGATTTTGAGAGCAGGTGGTGAACATCAGCTGGAAAGCTACATCTTCACAGAGGTATCATAATGACCATTGTTCTATCTGTGTGCTTCTTAATCCTCCTCTTGCCTACCAGGACCTGCCCTCCTTGACGTCTGGGGATATTGCATCCTCACATTTCTGAGAACTGGCTGTCTCTTAAATTACTATTTAAGTACCTGGATTTTGGACCTCCTTTAACTCTTACTTCTTCAACTGTATTTATTTGTACAACTGTTAGTACTCCTAATGCTGGCATCCTCCACTCTTTAAATTCAAGTAACATTTATGACATAAGCACAAGGTACTATTCTAGGCTTTGACGATACAAGGATAAATATGACACAGAACTTTCTTTCATAGAACTTATGCTATAATAGAGGAACATCATCAGATTATTATTTAGTAACTACATGTAAGGTACTGTGAAAGGTACTATGTTAACAGAGATAGAAAATAACATATTTTTTATTTTTTTTAAGATAACCTTTTAAAGACAGTGATTATGTACTTCCTGATTCTTTCCTTCCCCAGGCTAAATAATTAGATTTTTCTTAGTCGATTCCCAATGGCATGGTCTTTAATTCCCTTGACATTCTATTTATCTCTCTGAATAGTATCTTGATTGTTTATGTCCCTCTTAACATGTGGTGTCCAGAAATAATTGTAACATTTTAAGCATGATCTGGCCCTCAGAATTTATTGGAACTACCATGTTCATTAATCTAGTTATCCTGCCTATTAGTTGAGTCTTAGATTGTGCTAGTTTTCGTAAAAGTTTATTATTGATTTTTGATAATGAGAATTAACCAAAACCTCTGGGTTTGTTTTATACAAGTACTGTCAAATCAGCTATCTTTCATCCTGAGCTGAAGGAATTGACTTTTTGAACCTAAATTCAGGACTTAATATTTATCTCTGCCATAATTATGTTTGGAGGTATTGCTTAATTGTTTCAGTTTAGTTAGATATTTTTCAGTCCTGATTTTTGTCATTTATCATATGGGCTATCCCACTGAATTTTGTATCAATTACCAGATGGATAAACATGCTATCTAGTTCTTCATCTAAGACATCATTAAGAATGTTACATAGGACATGACCAAAAAGAGAGTCCCATTGTGACCATTGGAATCCTCCTTTGGTCTATTAGCCAATACTCCATGGGTAAGATTGTTTAACCAGCTTTTTAAACACTTAACCAAGAAATACAGTTTTGTCAAAATTTTAACCATCTGGAATTCTTAAAAATAGATCATTTTACTACTATTATTTGGATTTCAGGAGGAAGTAGAGATGTGGGGGCAGCCATGCCTAACCGCCTCAATTCTTCGCTTCCCTTGACCTCATATGAGGAATTTGTTAATTTAGTTTTAAAACAAAAATAAAAAATTAACCAAGAATACCGAACCAGTCCTCCTTCTCTGGCAGGATGATCACTTCCCCTCATTCCTTGAAGTCTTGTAAAAGTTAATAATTAATCAGTATTTTCCACTCCAAGTTGCTTAAAACTATATTCTATGAGCAACAGTCTAGAGTTTCTTCACGAAAGCCTTGAAAATACATGCCCCAAACTCCAGTCCTTGCCTATATTAGTGATATAGGATTTCATCAAGTTGTTTTGACATGAATGCATTC
This sequence comes from Notamacropus eugenii, assembly GCF_028372415.1. NCBI lineage: Eukaryota > Metazoa > Chordata > Mammalia > Diprotodontia > Macropodidae > Notamacropus > Notamacropus eugenii. The sequence goes on from NC_092877.1 coordinate 54,406,535, forward strand.
TTCCTGTAATAATAATAATAACATACATTTGTACAGCAATTTGTCGTTACAAATCCCATTGTTGTTCACCCTTCCTTTTCAAAGAGGACCAATGATCTCTTGACTTGTGCATGAATTGGATTTAAGTGAGGCAGAGTTACACAAAGTCATCAGCCTCACTCTCTTCCACAGTCATCAAAATTCAAGATGAGTGGCAATGGCCTGGGATGCAGTGGATGATCTTGGCCTCTTCTATGTCTGACCAAGCTCTAGGCACTCCATAATGTCTATTTTAGCTGTCTTCATGACTGTTGGAACAAATTGTTCTTATCTACCTGTTCTGCTGGAAGAAGTGTTCACGTGCTTGAAATAAACACCCCAAACCTGCTGATGGAACTGAGACCTGTCAGTTACCCACAGCCTGGTTTAGCTCATCTGCCAAGAGGGTCTTACTGGGGTGTATCCCCTGTGAATGGTATAACTTTTTGCAGCCACAAGTGAAAGTCTGGTGACAAGTGTACACCAAAGGCTGATAAGCAGCCTTGAAAAGGATTTGGCAAGCTCTCATAACAGAGGTGCTAGTCCTCCCTGTACACCCCATAATCCATACATATGACATATGGATACATATATCAACCTCTTAGATGCATGCAACATGGGGTGGGAATGAGTGTCATGATTTCCTGAATGAGGAAACTGAGTCTGAAAAGGCAAATGACCCATATGAGGTTATAGCATTGCCTAAAAATTCAGAAAAGGGTAGAACTTGAAATGACCTCTGTGTTTCAAGGCCATTGCTCTTTTGACTATGTTTCAGTGTATCCATTTAAAGTTAACATGGCTACCTTGCTCAGAGATGAATGCACTGCCTTTCGAAGCCAGAGGAATTGGTATGCATGACTCACTAGATATTAACCTGGATAGAAAGTTGTTTTGCTCATTAGAGGTTGGGGGACCATGAATTATGAAGATGGACTGGATGAGTCTGGCTTTTGAAGTTTGGAGAAAAGGATGCTATTTATTTCAACTCTATTTCTAGGACTTTAACTCCTATCCTGGTGATTAAAACTATGTGTAATGACAGGAAAATAAGGCACTATAGAATTAACGTGGAGGAGGAAAGAAGCAAATCAACTCATAGGACATTAACATTGGATGGGATCCTAGGTCATAGAATATTGCAGCTGGATGAGACCTTAGAACTATGGGCATGCCTATCAGTATACCCTTTGGGTGGTAATAGGCCATTTTCTTCCCCAAGGGGTAAGAGAGAAGGAAGGCGAGGACCTCTGGCAAATCAGGATGTGTTGGTGAATGTGTTACACTATTTTAGGTACATCTAGAACATGATTCTAGGTACACCTATGCTTAGAACATGACTGTCAAAATGGGAGGGGACCTTGGAGATCGTCTAATTCAATTGTCCTTAAACATTTTGGCATTAGAACACCTTTAAATTCTTACAACTATTGAGGACTGCCCAATGATCTCTTGTTTATATGGGTTATATCCAAAAATATTTGCTGTATTAGAAATTAACATGTCTTTATATTATTATGAAAAACATTATGACCTTGTAGATCCCCTGATGAAGTGTTGGGCACCCCACAATGTTGCTAGATAATACTTTGTGAGCAACAGATCTAATTCAATGCCTTTATTTTACTGAGGAGGAAATTGAGGGTCAGAGAGAAGCAACTTACCAGAGTGACAGAGGAAAGTTAGTGCCACAGCCAAGGCTTGAATTCAAGTCTTCCTAGTGCCAGTATGGTACTCCATTATCCTCTGACTTGTGCTGCTTCTGTAATTACAATAAGAAACACATCTAACCTATCAGGGATTGTCTTCATCTGGGGCCTGAATGTTTCAAGGTCTTTGTTCTGAAGACATTGGGAAGGAATTTACAAAGAATAAAGAGATTTAGAGACAGAAGGAAAATGGCCAGTGCAGCACCCCTTCTAAGTCAGAAGTAAGAAGCACAATGGTCTATTTGTACACAGGCCAACTTTTCCTTCCTAGATGCTGTTATCCAGCTCCACGTACTCCATGTACAAACAACGGAGAAGGAATATAAAAGTGTGGCACCCTGACAGGTTAGTGTCAGGAGTGCAAAAACACAGAATGAACTTAATGATAAAATAAAAATAATAATAGGGGATTATATTCTATAAATAACCCACTGGTAAAGACAAAGAAGAAGGAGGAGGAGGAGGATAAGAAAAAGGAGGAAAAGAAGAAGGTGATGAAGACAGCATGCTGCAATGAAAAGAATACTGGATTTGTTGTCAGAAAATCTGAGTTCATATCTGCACTCTGCCACTTATTATTTGTGTGACCTTGGTCATGTCATTTAACACACATGAGTTGTAGTTTCCTCTTCTGTAAAATGAGTGTGCTGGACTAGATAGTCCTTAAGGTCCCATCCAACTGCAGATCTAGGATCCTATACTCCTATGACCATAGCTGAGCACAAGCTAGTCTTGGAGTCTGGAAGACCTGAGTCCAATCTGATGTAGAGGATGTGTGACTCTGGGTAAGTTACTTAACTTCTTAGTGTCCCAGTAACTCCCTAAGACTATGGTTGTTGGTTGTTGTCCTTTGTCTTTGAAGAGGATCAAAATGACATCACCATGATAAAGTGAAATTTCAGCGTGTTCGACTGTGGCTGATCAGAGCAATACGAGCTTGGAATGCTCTACCACATTGGGCATAGATAGTACATGGGAATATTTGGAGTAGATATCCCAAATTTGCACATTCTCCATTTACTTTGTACTGTCTCAATCCTGCTTTGCTCATACAGGACTGCACCCTTTCTGATGTGGGCATGCTATGCTGACTGGCCCTGCACCAGTGTCTCCCATGTTGCATAGTCAAATCCAAAGTTCTTGAGAGAGACATTGAGGGTGTCCTTGTATCGTTTCTTCTGGCCACCATGTGATCTCCTGCCCCATGTGAGTTATCCATAAATTAGTCTTTTTGGAAAGTGTACATTTTGCATTTAAACAATGTAGCCAGCCCATTGGAGTTGCGCTCTCTGAATCATAGTTTGAATACTTGGCAATTCAGCTTGAGCAAGGACTTCAGTGTCTGGTACCTTATCCTGCCGGGTGATCCTCAGAATCTTCCTAAGACAGTTCAAATGGAAGCAATTCAGTTTCCTGGCATGGTGCTGGCAGACTGTCCATGTTTCACAAGCATATAACAATAAGGTCAGCACAACGGCTCTGTAGACCTTCAGTTTGGTAGTCAATCGAATACCTCTTCTCCCTCAAACTTTTCTTCGGAGCCTCCCAAACACTGAGCTAGCTCTGGTAATTCGTGTATCAACCTCATTGTCAATGTGTACATCCCTGGAAAGTACACTACCAAGGTAAGTGAACTTATCCACAACATTCAGAACTTCTCCATTTGATATAACTGATGGTTCAACACATGTATGGTGTGGTGGTGACTGATGGAGCACCTGTGTTTTCTTGGTGTTAATTATTAGACCAAAATTAGCCCAGGCAGCAGGGAATTGATCCATACTTTGTTGCATCTCAGCTTCAGAGGCTGCACTGAGTGCACAGTCATCTGCAAACAGAAAATCAGGCACCAACACTCCCTCCACTTTGGTCTTAGCTTGTAGCCTTTTCAAATTGAAGAACTTGCCATCAGGATGGTAGTTGACCTTGATGCTGTGTTCATCCTCATTGAAAGCATTTGTAAACATGGCTGAATATATGTATGTATATATATATATGTGTGTGTGTGTGTGTGTGTTTACATGTTGCCTGTCCTTGACTGGATTGCAAACTCCTTGAAGGCAGGGACTGTCTTTTGCTCTCTTTTTGTATATACAGTGTTTAGCATAGTGTGTGGCACATAGTAGGTGCTTAATAAATGTTTATTGGTCGATTGTTAGAGTATAAGTTCCTTGAAGGGAAGGACTGCCTTTCTTTTTACTTTTATCATAACTGGAACCTCAGTGATTGGTGTAGTTCCTGGCACATAGTAAGCACTTAATAAATGCTTATCGATTTGACTTATTGTCTTGGGAGCAACATTCTCTTGCTCATCCCACAAAGCACTCTGTTTTTTAATTATATTTATATGTACACAGATGCATATATAGTTTTATATACCTATGTATAACCATTTATACATATATGTATAACTAATATACATACACATATACATACATACACACATATTTATCTTCCCCCTGAAAAACACTATCATAGGGCCAATGAAAACAAAATAAATGCTCTCCAAACCTCTTAAACAATTAAACAAAAAAAACCTCCCTTTCTAATGATTGTACATGAACTATTTCTTTCAATAATTTACTAATTAACAAAAAATTAAAGATAGCTTTAAATGTCCATTGTACTTGCCATGATCTTGTCTGCTATTTCATGTTCTCATACCCTAATAATAACCATTATTAATACAGTGCTTTGAAGGTTTAAAATACTCTACATTAGTTATCTCATTTAACTTTATAACATTAGGAACTAGATGCTATTATTATCCCTCTTTAATAAATGAAGAAACTGAAGCGCAGAGAATTTATGCCATTTACTTGGAATCACAAAGATAGTAAATGTCAGAGCAGAATTCCTTCACACAATTGCAGTGTATAGTAGACTGCTGGTTCCTATGCATATTCTTCACCTATTTCTTAATCCTTCCCACCATCTTACCCTCCACCCCCTATTATGCTTTGTGGCACAATGATCATTGGATCATAGATCCAGAGCTGGAAGTTATTTTAAAAGTCATTTAGTTCATTCACCACATTTTACAGTTGAGGTAATGGGGCAGCTAGGTGGTGCAGTGGATAGTGCAGGAGTCAGGAAGACCTGAGTTCAAATCTCACCTCAGACACTTGACACTCACTAGCTTTTGACCTTGGGCAAGTCACTTAACCCCAACTGCCTCATCCTGGGTCATCTCCAGTCATCCTGAGGAATATCTGGTCACTGGATTCAGATTTCTCTGGAGGAGAAGTGAGGCTGGTGACCTGCACAGCCCTCCCTCACTCAAAACAAAGTCAAGTGCAAGTCATGTCATTATTTCTCTGATGGCATGGTCTTCTTTGGCAACGAAGGACGAACACACAGTTGAGGTAACTGAAACCCAGTCAAATTACTTTGTCCAGTATCACTAAGGTAGTAGAGGTGTGATTTGAACTCAAGTCCTTTGACTTCAGAACCAATATTCTTTCTTTCTTGCTATACCACCTTCCACGATCCACTAAGCTTATGTTCCACAACGTTTTTAGCCATTTGCAGTTGTTGGTCATATAATTTGTTTCTAATTTTGTAGCCTGTATGCTATGAATATCTTTGTCCAGATGAGTTCTTTCTTTCTGACTTGCTTCCTAAGAATCAGATTTCTGGGTCAAAGGATTTGAGTATTTCTGAAACTTTGCTTATATGATTCCATATTAGTTTCCAAAATGGTTGAATGCACAGCTCCACCAGCAGCGAATTAATGTGCTTGATTTCTGGCACCAGGAGAACACAGAGTATCATCAGCTTTCGTCATCTTTGCGTTTGATGGGTAATATCTCAGAATTATTTTAAGCTGCATTTTTGTGATTAACAATGATTTTAAACATTTTCTCTAAGTTATTATTAAGAGTTTGTGTTTCTTCTTTTGAGAACTGCCTACTCATATCCTCTGACCGTTTATCTTTTGGAGGATCATTCCTATTCTTATAAGTTTTTGTCAACTCAATTTGATGAGCATTTATTAAGTAATGCTATGTGCCAGGCACTGCTTTGGGCACTGGGAATGATGAAATAAAAAACAAACAATCCATTCTGCAAGGAGCTCATATTCTTCTAAGGGTGGGGAAACAACATGAATATGGATAATTAAAATATGTGTGTCTCTATGTGTGTGTGCCTGTACACAGAGGCACACAAAATAGATAAAAATAAATATTTTGGATGGGGAATAATAGTAACCGAGAGGATCAGGAAAGACGTTTTTTAAGAAGTAGTAATTGACCTAAGTCTTTACAGACAGAAGACTGTCTAAGAGTCAAAGGTGAGGAAGGATTGCATGAGTGACAGTCTATGAAAAGGTAGGAAGTGGTAGATGGAATTCCCTACAGATTTTTTGTGTCAGACTTCTATCATAACCATGTATATTACAAGGTTATATTTTACCAGTCCAAAAATTTTCTTTGAACCTCCATGCATCCGGGGCCCACTAGACAGCAACATAAGCACTAATAGACCCAGGGTTAGATCCTGTAGGGTCAGGTTTCTTTCTCTAAGTCTGTTTTACTCTGGAGTAACTTCCCAGGAAAAATTCTAAGGCAAATATGAGGCTTATGTATAGTATCTCCTCCAAATGTGGGTAACAGTTCCCTTTAGAAAAAGATACACATTTGTTGGTGGAGTTGTGAATGGATTCATTCGTTCTGAAGAGTTTGAACTGAAGAAGCCTGAAGTATTTGGAGCTATGCCCAAAGGGCTATAAAATTGTGCATACCCTTTGACCCAGCAATACCACTTCTATGTCTGTATCCCAAAGAGATCATACAAATGGGAAAAGGACTCCCATGCACAAAAATATTTATAGTAGCTCTTTTTGTGGTGATCAGTTTGGGAATGGATGAACAAGTTGTGGTATATGAATGTAATGGAATACTATTGTGACATAAGAAATGTTGAGCAGGCAGACATCAGAAAAACCTGGACTTATATGAACTGATGCTGATTGAAGTGAGCAGAACCAGGAGAACACTGTACATGATAACAGCTACATTGTGGAATGAATAACGTTGGTAGACTTAGCTCTTCTCCGCAATGCAAGGATCTAAGACAGCTCCAAAAGACTCATGATGGAAAATGCTGTCCACATCCAGAGAAAGATTGTGGATCAGGGAATCCATCAAATAAGTGAAGGATTCCCCTATTCATTCCTTATACATGTTCTTTTTTATAAATATATTCCTTTTTTTGTGTAAAAGGCCTTTATAATTAAAAAAACATTTTTTTCTTCAAAATAATCTATTGTTTCTTTAATTTGTTTCGTTATTTTCTTCCCATCAGTAGTTGTAAATGGTATAGCCTTCTATTATACTCTAATTTTTTGTCCAGTAGTACTTTATTTTTTTATATCATGAATCCATTGGAAATTCATTGTGGTATAGAGCTTTAAATACTCATCTATTATGATTATTTCTTTGCCAAATTGCTACCCAATTTTCTCAGCAGAGTAGTTTTTGTTGAAGATTCCTTCCCCAGGGAGCCAAGATGGTGGAGTAGAAAGATGTACATATTCTAGCTCTCCCCCCACAGCCCATAAAATATCTGTAAATAAAAACTCTCAAAAATTCTAGTGTGACAGAAGCCATACAACGATGGAGTGGAGGAGATTTCCAGCCATGAGTGACCTGGAAGGCCAATGGGAAAGGTCTGTCACACGGGACACAGAGTGGACCACAGCCTAGCCTCAGCAACCCAGCCTCAGTGGCATGGTGCTGTGAAGAGCAGGGACAGAGCAGGCCTTGGGGGAAGAATACCTGCCAGCAGCAGCAGAGGTTTGCAGGTCTTTCAACCCACACGTGACAAAGGCACTTCAAAGGTCAGTGAGAGAGCTTTATCATCTCTGTGAAAAGGGAGCAGGGTCCTCCCCTAGCCCCAGCACCAGGCAGCAGCAGTGGTGGCTGCTGGGGTGGTGGCTGTGGTGGTAGGGGCCAGGGCAGGCAAGAGTCTGCTTCCATTGTTGAAACCTCAGCTTAAAGCCCCTGTGGAAACTGAGCAGCTGATCTGAACCGCAACCTTGAGTGGTGGGCCCCACCCCTGCCTAAAGCCCCTGGAGGAATTGAGCAGCTGATCTGAATCTCAACTGGAGCTGACCAGGCAGTAAACTCCTCTCTCTTGATTGTGCCACCTTAGAGGGACTGAGATCCTACAGGTCCCCAGAGTATACCATACTCTTGACAAAGGACCCAAAAGTCAGGTAACTGGTTGGGAGAATGTCCAAAAAAGGGTAAAAAATAAGACTGTAGAAGGTTACTTTCTTGGTGAACAGGTATTATCTCCCATCCTTTCAGATGAGGAAGAACAATGTTTACCCTCAGGGGAAGACATGAAAGTCAAGGCTTCTGCATCCAAAGCCTCCAAAATAAATATGTAATGGTCCCAGGCCATGGAAGAGCTCAAAAAAGATTTTGAAAGTCAAGTAAGAGAGGTGGAGGAAAAATTGGAAAGAGAAATGAGAGGGATGCAAGAAAATCATGAAAAGCAAGTCACCAGCTTGCTAAAGGAGACCCCAAAAATGCTGAAGAAAATAATACCTTTAAAAATAGGCTAACTCAATTGGCAAAAGAGGTCCAAAAAGCCAATGAGGAGAAGAATGCTTTAAAAAGCAGAATTAACCAAATAGAAAAGGAGGTTCAAAAGCTCACTGAAGACAATAGTTCTTTCAAAATTAGAATGGAACAGATGGAGGCTAATGACTTTATGAGAAACCAAGAAATTACAAAAGAAAGCCAAAAGAATGAAAAAAATGGAAGATAATGTGAAATATCTCATTGGAAAAACAACTGACCTGGAAAATAGATCCAGGAGAGACAATTAAATAATTATGGGACTACCTGAAAGCCATGATCAAAAACAGAGCCTAGACTTCATCTTTCATGAAATTACCAAGGAAAGCTAACCTGATATTCTAGAACCAGAGGGCAAAATAAATATTGAAAGAATCTGCCAATCACCTCCTGAAAGAGTTTCAAAAAGAGAAACTCCTAGGAATATTGTAGCCAAATTCCAGGGTTCCCAAGTCAAGGAGAAAATATTATAAGCAGCTAGAAAGAAACAATTTGAGTGTTGAGGAAATACAACCAGGATAGCACAAGATCTAGCAGCTTCTACATTAAGGGATCAAAAGGCTTGGAATATGATATTCCAGAAGTCAAAGAAACTAGGATTAAAACCAAGAATCACCTATCCAGCAAAACTTAGTATAATACTTCAGGGGAAAAAATGGTCATTCAATGAAATAGAGGACTTCCAAGCATTCTTGACGAAAAGATCAGAGCTGAAAAGAAAATCTGACTTTCAAACACAAGAATCAAGAGAAGCATGAAAAGGTAAACAGGAAAGAGAAATCATAAAAGACTTTCTAAAGTTGAACTGTTTACATTCCTATATGGAAAGAAAATATTTGTAATTCTTGAAACTTTTCTCAGTATCTGGGTAGTTGGAGGGATTATGCACATACACACACACACGTGCGCACACACACCCACACACACACACACACACACACATATATATATATATATATATATATAGAGAGAGAGAGAGAGAGAGACAGACAGACAGAGACAGAGACAGAGCACAGGGTGAGTTGAATAAGAAAGGATCATATCTAAAAAAACTAAAATTAAGGGTTGAGAGAAGAATGTAATGGGAGGTGAAAGGGAGAAATGGAATGGGGCAAATTATCTCTTATAGAAGAGGCAAGAAAAAGCTTTTCCAAAGGAAGGGGAAAAGGGGAAAGGTGACAGGGGAAAAAGTGAAGGTTACTCTCATCACATTTGGCTCAAGAAAGGAATAACATGCACACTCAATTTGGTATGAAAATCTATCTTACACTACAGGAAAGTAGGGAAGAAGGGGATAAGCAGGGTAAGGGGGATGATGGAAGGGAGGGGAAATGGGAGGAGGGAGCAGTTAGAAGTAAACACTCTTGAGGAGGGACAAAGTCAAAAGAGAGAATAGAAGAAATGGGAGGCAGGATAGAATGGAGGAAAACATAGTTAATCTTACACAACATGACTATTATGGAAATCATTTGCAAAACTACACATATATAGCCTGTGTTGAATTTCTTGCTGTCTCAGTGGGGATGGGTGGGGAGGGAGGAAGGAAGAGAAGTTGAAACTCAAAGTTTTAGGAACAAATGTTGAAAATTGTTTTGTGTACAACTGGGAAATAAGAAATACAGGTAATGGGGTACAGAAATTTATCTTACCCCACAGGACAAGAGAGAAGATGGGGATAAGGGAAGGGAGGGCATATTGGTGGAAGGGGCAATCAGAATGCATGGCATTTTGCGGGGGAGGGGAGAGATGGAGAGAAAATTTGGACCTCAAAATTTTGTGGAAATGAATGTTGAAAGCTTAAAATAAATAAATTTTAAAAAAATGAAAATTCCTTCCCCAGCAATTTGTAATTTCAGTTATATCAAACATTACTCTAGTGTATTCAGTTGGTACACTTGATTCTCAGTCTTGCTTATCTACAGGTATTATCGTATTGTACTGCTAATTTTTCTGCATTTATCCAGTTTCTAATAGTTTTTGTAACTGTTGCTAGATAATATAGTTTGAGACACACCAGTGCCATTCACCCTTCTATTATCCTTTTTTTCACTTTTTCCCTTCATATCATAACTTTTTGTTCTTCCATATGAATTTTCTAATAGTTTTCCATAGTTCTCTAAAATGAATCACTGATATTTATTATGGATTTCTTTTTCTGACTTTCTTGAGGTGGGGAATTGGGAGAGGAAAATGAAGACCTAAAAATAAAATAAGATGGGAACATGTATGCATATACATATATATGTATATATATGTATATGGATATATGCTGTATTTTGTTGAAGGATTTTTCCTGCAGCTATTGAGATGAGAGTTTAATTATCTTGTTTCTAATGTGATTAAGGATATTTATAGTTTTCCTAAATTTAAGCCCTCCTTGAAGTTTTGGTATAAATCCAGATAATTATGAACAATTTTTCATATTTATTGCTGTAACCTCAGTACTAATAATTGTATTTAATACATTTACATTGATATTAAAAAAATAAAGTATATCACTGGCATTTTGATTGATATCATTTCTGCTTTGTAGATTAATTTGTGTTATGTTTGCAACTTTTTATATATGCCTAACCAAACCATGAATATAGAATGCCCCTCTAATTACTTAAATCTTATTTTTTTAAATAAAATTGATGTTGTTAAAATTATAATTATATTTATTAAAATATATTATATCTGTATAATTTCTTACCACCTCAATTGTATTTATTATAATATACAGTTTTATGTGTATGGGGATAGGTTAGCTACCAGATATTAAATATATATTTTATTCTACTTCTAACTGTATTTTTACACCTTTTTTACCCTAAGTTTTTGAGTAGAAATACTGATGTATAGAATTTGTAGAAGTACATAGCTCTTTGGCCAGTACTCATATCGTGTTTGTCCTTCATTGCTAAAGAAGACCATGCCATCAGATAACATGACTTGCACTTGACTTTGTTTTGAGTGAGAGAGGGCTGTGCAAGGTCAACAGCCTCACTTCTCCTCCAGAGTCATCTAAGTCCAGTGATCAGATAATCATCAGGATACCTGGAGATGACCCAGGATGCACTGGGAGACCTTGACCCCTTTAGGCCAAGGTCTTTTCAGGTACTCACTTAGGGTGAGATAATGCCTATTCTTTGAATAAGTCTGTTTAAGAAGTAGCCAGGGGGTGGCCCCTTTAATGAAGCAAAGAAAAATGAAGACATCAGGCTGGGAGGGAAACAGCAGCAATACTAGCATGACCACAAGACCCATTTACTTATACTATCCTGATATAGAAATAGAAGTGTATGTTCTTCAGTGAAGGAGTGACTGGCCAACATATTTTAGGAGGAAACTATATCTCTTGAACTCACCACGTATAAACTGGAACTCATCTTTCTCTCCAAATCTCCCCCTTTTCCAACCTTTCCTATTTCTCCCAAGGTCATCATGTTTCTTCCATCCACTTGAGTTATAGCCTCAGAGTCATCCCCTAGTTCTGATACTTTCAGTCACAGTTATTTCAAATGCTCTTCCCTCTATGTTATTTTTAAAGATTTTTATTTGTTCAGCTATCTTTTCCCATTTTTTTGTTTGGATTATTCTACTCTTTCCTATTTCTACTGTTTTTAAGAATCTAGTTTATCTCTCTTTGTTCTTTCTGAACTGATTTGGTAGAGTTAATGGTGCATGGAGACAGATGTGTGGAATCAGGAAGACTGGTGTTAAAATCCTACCTCAGACATTTGCTCTCCGTGTAACCACAGGCAAGTTGCTTCTCAGTGCTTCAGATACCTCATCTTAAAAATGGAAGTCTTCAAGTCGGATGACCATTTTTTTAAATTAAAAAATTTTATTTTAGTTTTCACTTTTAAAAGCATTTCCAACTTTTGATCAGGTGATACTTCTATTAAAGCATTTACAATATAGACCACAAACGAATTTTTTTTTAACATTAACCAACCGAGACACAAATAATAACTATATATGCTAACTTCACAAGCGCTTGACCTGTTTGTCTCCACACTATTACTAAGAAATAAAGGACCCTAACTTATTGTTGTTGGTCTAAAGTCCTAAGCCTAATAGCTTAATTTTAGAGTTAACCTCGGATGTTCCCCTACCAACAATCTATAATTTAATGGATCTGGTATTAAGCTTACAAACCTTTTGACTATAGGAAATTGCCACTAAGAGTAGCGACATTGCAGGGAAACAATATCTCCCCCACTTCATCCCCACATCTCCCCTACATCACTCCAGGCAGGAGTAGATTGTCAACTTGCATTCAGTCAGGCTTAAGGTCAGTGGGGAAATTGAGTCAGGAGAATCCTACCTCAGCCCAGGCTGAACAGCCTCTCTCCCACCCTTCCCATGAGATCACCTTTTCCATTTCATACCAGTATCTGACAGGCTTACTGGCATCATGGATTGGAGGCTCAGACCACCTTTCTTGCTATCCATACCTGGAGTTAGACTCAGAAGAACAGTTAGCTAATAGTCCCGTAGTATCTCAAAATAGCAAGTTCCAATAACCGGGTTTCAGATATGACTATAATTTCACATTGGCTAAGGAACATCTTTTGAGGCAAATCTTCAGTGGCTTACATGTCTTTCTATACCTGTTCTAGTTCTTGCTTACATAACAATCATAAAATCGAATTTACCATTAAAACCTTAACTTTTCCATCAATGCCAAATTTTCCCTGAGGATACCTGCCTCTAGGAAATTTAGACTTAAAATTCTTTCCCCCAAACTAAAGATGTCTCTGATTTAGTCTCAGTAATTAATTCAGTCAATTGTCTTAATATTAATTATTAATTATACATGATTTTATATAACATATATAATCATGTATAATTAATATTAATAAAAATTAATACTAATTTACATCACTTTGTAGCATGTCCAATTTTTCTCCCCATCTCTCCCCTCCCCCCATCCCCTAATATCTTACATTCTGATTACCCATTCCCTCAATGTATCCTCCCTTCCATCCTACACCACCCTTCACTTATCCCCATCTTCTCTCTTTTCTTGTAGGGCAAGATAAATTTCTATACCCCATTACCTGTGTTTCTTATTTCCTGGTTATATGCAATAATAATTCTCAACATTAGTTTCTAATACTTTGAATTTAAACTTCTCTCCCTCCCTCCCTCCACACCCATCCCCACTGAGAAGGCAAGCAATTCAGTACAGGCTATATATGTGTTGTTTTGCAAAAGACTTCCATAATAATCATATTGTGTAATACTAACTATATTGCCCTCTATCCTACTCTATCCCCCCTTATTTTTTTATTCCCTCATTTGACTTTGTCCCTTCCCAAAAGTGTTTATTTCTAGTTACTCCCTTTTCCCATTTGCCCTCCCTTCTATCATTCCCCTCACTCCACTTGTCACCTCTTCCTCTACTTTTCTGTAGTGTAAAATAGATTTTCATATTAAATTTAGTATACACGTTATTCCCTCCTTCAGCCACGTGTGGAGAGAGTAGCTTCACTTTTCCCCTTTCCCCTTTTCCCTTTTCACCACCATTGAACAAGATTTTTCTTATCTCTTTTATGAGTTATAGCCTGCCCCATTCCATTTCTCCCTTTCTCATCCCAGTATTTTCCTCCCTCACTCCTTAATTTTCATTTTTTGTGTGGATGTCATCTCTTCTGATCCAACACAGCCTGTACTCTGTGTGTGTGTGTGTGTGTGTGTGTGTGTGTGTGTGTGTACAATCCCTCCACCTACCAAATACTGAGAAAAGTCTCAAGAGTTATGAATATTTTCTGTCCATGTAGGAATATAAACAGTTCAGCTTTAGAAAGTCCCTTATGATTTCTATTTCCTGATTACCTTTTCATGCTTCTCTTGATTCTTGTGTTTGAAAGTCACATTTTCTCATCAGTTCTGATTTTTTCATCATGAATACTTGAAAATCCTCTATATCATTGAATGACCATTTATTCCCCTGAAGTATTATACTCAGTTTTGCTGGGTAGGTGATTCTTGATTTTAATCCTAGTTTCTTTGACTTCTGGAATATCATATTCCAAGCCCTTTGATCCCTAATGTTGAAGATGCCAGATCCTGTGTTATTCTGATTGTATTTCCACAGTACTCAAATTGTTTCTTTCTAGCTGCTTGAAGTATTTTCTCCTTGACCTTGGAACTCTGAAATTTGGCCACAATATTCTTAGGAGCTTCTCTGTTTGTGTCTCTTTCAGGAGGTGATTGGTGGATTCTTTCAATATTTATTTTGTCCTCTGGTTCTAGAATATCAGGGCAGTTTTCCTTGATAATTTCATGGAAGATAATGTCTAGGCTCTTTCTTTGATCATGGCTTTCAGGTAGTCCCATAATTTTTAAATTGTCTCTCCTGGACCTATTTTCCAGGTCAGTTGTTTTTCCAATGAGATGTTTCACATTATCTTCTGTTTTTTTCAGACTTTTGATTTGGTTTTTTAACTGCTTGGTTTATGTCATAGTCATTCATTTCCCAAAACTATTTTGTTTAATGAATTTTTGAACCTTCTCCTCCATTTGACTAATTCTGCTTTTTAAAGCCTCGTTCTCCTCATTGGCTTTTTGGACCTCTTTTTCCAATTGAGTTATCCTCTTTTTAAAAGTGCTATTTTCCTCAACATTTTTTGGTTCTCGGGGGGCGGAGCCAAGATGGCGAAGTAGAAAGACGCACATACACATAGCTCTGAACCCACAAACCACAGAATGGCTAGAGGGGACCAAGCCAGGGCGAATTCTGCACCCAGAGACCACGGAGTATTGGAGTGAGGGAGATTTCTGCTCCGGAGAGACCTGCGGACCTCTCGCGGGGGGTCCTTCGTGCCGTGGACTGGGCACCGGGACGGGGAGCGGAGTGCGGCCCTGCCGCGGCCGCGACACTGAGGGGAGGAGATCCGAGAGGGCTACGGGGATGGGATCTCCAGCAGCCACGCGGGTGCCCCCACCCACAGAGGGATCTGCAAACCTCTCGCAAAAGGTCCGTCGCGCTGCAGACGAGGAGCCCAGCCCGGACCTGCGGCGGCGGCGGCGTTGGCCACGGCTCCGAGAGGCACAGATCTGAGAGGGCTCCGGAGGCGGGATCTTCAGTGGCGGCACGGGCCCCCCCACCAACAGGTGACTGACAGGGGTGGGTGAGAGAGTCTCTTTGGCGGGTTGAGAGGGGAGTGGGGTGCCCCCAAGGCTCGGGCCCCCCCGGGAGGTGGGGGCTGAGAGGCGGCTGCGGACGGGGGCTCCCCAAATGGGCAGGAGCCTGGATCCATTGTGGAAGGTCTGTGCATAAACCCCCAGAGGGAACTATGCCTGAGAGGCGGCCCTGCCCCTGACCACCTGAACTTAATTCTCACACTGAATAGCAGCCCTGCCCCCGCCAAAAATCCTAAGGCAGGAAGCAGCATTTGAATCTCAGTCCCCAAAGGCTGGCTGGGAGGACCAGGAGGCGAGGTGGGTGTGAGGAGAACATTCAGAGGTTAGGCCACTGGTTGGAGAAAATGCCAAGAAAAGGGAAAAGAAATAAAACTATTGAAGGGTACTTTATCGGAGAAAAGACACTTCCTCCCTTCCTTTCTGATGGGGAGGAGCAATGCTTGCCATCAGGCAAAGACACAGAAATCGAGGATTCTGTGTCCCAGCCCACCCAATGGGCTCGGGCCATGGAAGAGCTCAAGAGGAATTTTGAAAATCAAGTTAGAGAGGTGGAGGAAAGACTGGGAAGGGAAATGAGAGGGATGAGGGAGAAGCATGAAAAGCAGATCAGCTCCCTGCTAAAGGAGAACCAAAAAAATCTTGAAGAAATTGGCACCTTGAGAACTAGCCTAACTCAGCTGGCAAGGGAGGTGCAAGGGGCCAATGAGGAGAAGAATGCTTTCAAAAGCAGAATTAACCAAATGGAAAAGGAGATTCAAAAGCTCACTGAAGAAAATAGATCTTTCAAAACTGGAATGGTACGGATGGATGCTAAGGACTTTTCGAGAAAGACAGATATCTCAGAACATACCGCGCAGATTCGAAAAATGGAAGATAATGTGAAATATCTTATTGGAAAAACAACTGACCTGGAAAATAGAAGCAGGAGAGACAATGTAAAAATTCTGGGACTACCTGAAAACCATGATCAAAAGAAGAGCCTAGACATTATCTTTCATGAAATTATCAAGGAAAACTGCCCTGAGATTCTAGAACCAGAAGGCAAAATAAATATTCAAGGAATCCGCAGAACACCGCATGAAAGAGATCCAAAAAGAGAAACTCCCAGGAGCAGTGTGGCCAAATTCCAGAATTCCCAGGTGAAAGAGAAAATATTGCAAGCAGCTAGAAAGAAACAATTCAAGTATTGTGGAAATACAATCAGGATAGCACAAGATCTGGCACCCTCTACATTGAGGGATAGAAGGGAATGGAATAGGATATTCCAGAAGTCAAAGGAACTAGGACTGAAGCCAAGAATCACCTACCCAGCAAAACTGAGTATAATACTTCAGGAGAAAAAATGGTCTTTCAATGAAATAGAAGACTTTCAAATTTTCCTGATGAAAAGACCAGAGCTGGAAAGAAAATTTGACTTTCTAACACAAGAATGAAGAGAACCATGAAAAGGCGAACAGCAAAGAAAAATCATAAGGGACTTACTAAAGTTGAACTGTTTACATTCCTACATGGAAAGACAATATTTATAACTCTTGAAACATTTCAGTATCTGGGTACTGGGTGGGAGTACACACACACACATGCACACACGCACACATACATAGAGACAGAGTGCACAGAGTGAATTGAAGAGGATGGGATCATATATTAAAAAAAATGAAATCAAGCAGTGAGAGAGAAATATTGGGAGGAGAAAGGGAGAAGTTATATGGGGCAAATTATCTCTCATAAAAGAGGCAAGCAAAAGACTTATTAGTGGTGGGATAAAGAGGGGAGGCAAGAGAAAAACATGAGGTCTACTCTCATCACATTCCACTAAAGGAAGGAATATAATGCACACTCATTTTGATAGGAAAACCTATCTCATAATACAGGAGAGTGGGGGACAGGGGCACAAGCAGGGTGGGGGGGAGGATGGAGGGGAGGGCCTGGGGAGGAGAATGCAATACGAGGTTGACACTCATGGGGAGGGAAAGGACCATAAGAAAATAGAAGTAAAGGGGGACAGGATAGGATGGAGGGAAATATAATTAGTCCTATGCAACACAACTAGTATGGAAATCATTTGCAAAACTAAACAGATATGGCCTATATTGAATTGCCTGTCTTTCAAGGGGAAGGGGTGGAGAGGGAGAGAGCTAAGGAGGTTAGAACTCAAAGTGTTAGGATCAAATGTAATGTTCTTACCACTGGGTAACAAGAAATACAGGTTAAGGGGTCAAGAAAGCTATCTGGTCCTACAGGACAAAAGAGAAGACAGAGACAAGGGCAGGGAGGGAGGATAGAGGAGAGAGCAGATAGGTCACAGGGGCAATTAGAAAGCTCGGGTTTGGAGGGGGAGGGGATAAAAGGGGAGAAAATTTGTAACCCAAAATTATGTGAAAATAAATGTTAAAAATTAATAAAAAAAAAAACCAAAAAACATTTTTTGGTTCTCCTTTAGTAAGCTGCTAATGTGTTTTTCAAGCTCTTCCATAGTCTGAGTGTAGTTTAATTTCACTTTGTACGCCCTGGAGGCAGGGGCCTTGACTTCTTCTGACAGTATGCCTTGTTCTTCCTCATCTGAAAGGATGGGAGGAGACACCTCTTCACCAAGAAAGTAACCTTCTATAGTCTTATATTTTTCCCCTTTTTTGGGCATTTTCCCAAACAGTTACTTGACTTCTGAATCCTTTGTCAAGAAGATGGTCCTATTGTCCCTCCTTTCTCTTGTGTGTTTTCAAGGCTGAGATTCAAGTCAGCTGCTTGATTTACCTGAGGCTTTGGGTATGGGCGGGGCCATCACTCAGGCCTAAGGTTTAGATCAGCTGCTCCCTACCACCAGAGGCTTTAAGCTGAGCTGCCTGGACAATGGATGCAGGTTGCTTCCTGGCCACTGTAGCTGCCTCCAGTCTGCTGCTGCAGCCTGTGCCATGGCTGGGGCTATTGCCGGAGGAACCCCATTCCCTCTTGCCCATCTAGCAAAGCCCTCCCACACTAACCTTTTGAGTTTTCTTTGTAACTGTGGGTTGAGGTATCTGGGACCCTCCCTGATGGGAACTCTGCCTGGGAGGTCTGTTCAAGTTCTGTTCCTCCCAGTGCCATGCAGCCAGGGCTGGGCTCTTCTCCCCTCAGAGTCCGGTGTGATAGACCTTTCCTGTCAACCTTCCAGGTTGCCTTTGCCTGGAAAACTCTTTTGCTTTGTTGTTCTGTGGCTTCTGTTATGCTAGAATTTGTTGAGAATAATTTTTTACAGTTATTTTGTGGTCTGTGGGGGAAAAGCTAGAGTATATGTGTCTTTCTACTCTGCCATCTTGGCTCCACCCCCCTCAGATGACCATTTCAAATCACTGGACCACTTGGCAGGAATATCATTGAGAGAATTTCTGCTTAAGTATGATTTAGACTACATGGCCTTTGGAGGCCTTTCCAACTCTGAGATTCCATGATTCTATGAACTGAATCAAGATCAGAATTCCTTGTCTAACCCAAGTGGTCTTTAACTTCTTTAAATGGCCTGTCCTTGACTTTCAGATGTTCTCACATAGTTCCTGACAGTAACCTGGGCTCTAGGTTAACCTTTATTTTGTGAAGTAATTACCTAGGGGTTGGATACTCATGCTCAGTGGCAATGATTTTTGTTAAAAATTAGACTCAATTAAATTCAGCAATCATTTAATAATGACCTCTCATACTGTGGAGGGTCATATTAATGACCCTCAGGGAATTCATAGTTTACTTGAAGGATGTGACACATATATAACTGTAAAACCATAGAGTATGAGCAGTATATGAGGAGGCACAAACAGTACTGTTTGAGGTTTGAGGAAGGAAAGATCATTTGTGCCTAGGAGGATCAGGGAAAGCTTCATGGGGGAGGAAGCATTTGAATTAAACTTTGAAGAATGAGAAACGTCTCAAGAGATAGAGCAGAGGGAAGGGAAGGCAGGCATTCCAGGTGTAGAGAACAGTATGAATAAAGGTGAGCAAGTATGGGGCATACTTGGGGAACATTGAACCATGCAGTTTGACTAGAGGATCGATCCATCAAGAATTGTGGCAGTGAACATCAGAAAGTTAGAGGGTAAATCCATAGGCTTATTGGGACACTCAGATATAGACTCTACACTGTGGTGGTAAGTCATGAGACTTGATTTCAAGTCTTGGATCTTTATTTCTCTGAACCTCATTTTCTTCATGTATAAATTGGGGTTGATACTACTTATATGATTTACCTCACTGGGTAGTTTGGGAGAAAGTTCTTTGCAAATCTAGAAGTGCTTCAATAATGTATATTATAGTTGATGTGTAAAATTTAAAGGAAGAGACCAAGATCATGTAGCCTAACTTTCTTATTTAAGAAAAGAAGGGAAAGGACTTACTCCGAATCAAACAGCTAGTAAATAATAAGACTATGGAGTGTATTTAATGACAGGATGAGGAATTTGAACTGGCTTCCATAAGAATGATTGCTATTTTTACCCCTGATGAGGGATTTGGCCCAACCTGAGGGAACTAGGAGACCTTTAAGGATTCTGAGACAGGAGTAAACCCAGAAGAGCAAGTTGCTGGTGGCCCCCAAGATAATTTTGCCATCTTCTCAATTTTGCCAGGGTCTAGTCCTACTTGAATTAATGTTGTGGAGTTGGCTGTGGAATTCCAAAAATCCTAGTCCAATGAAACAAAATCTGTTAGAGATGAAATGTCCAATTTTCTGAAGGACTACTGGAGCTAATCTCTTACCCAGTTATTTCTGAATATAAACATTACAGAAATGGGGACAGCAGGTAAAGGAAGGCTGAAGCAAGGTGGTATGTAAGTGGTTTTCCTAGAAACCTTTGGATGCCAAATGCTTCTTTAAGGGAATTGCTTCTAAGTTATACCTCCATGCCAAAGCTGTCTTCAAAAACCCAGAATACAGCGATTTTGCTGACAACAGCACAAATCATTCTTTCTTACTTGAACGTTAATATTTAGGTATTTGTAGAAATTGTCATCTGGTGAACTCACTGTTACTTCCATAGTCTAATCGTGACTTTAAAAAAATCTACTTAAGGTTTCTCCTCAGAAGGTTTCAATTTGATGCAGCTCAGTTTAACCAACTTTTGCTATTTCAATTTGAGAAGTATTTACAAACATTTATCAGAATCTAATAAGGATGAAGTCCTGAGTGTGCCTCTAGTGATAAAAAGATGAAAATAATGAAACAATGCCTGACTTCAAGGAGCTTATAGTCTAGTAAGGGGAAATGAGAAGCATAAAAATCTTACTTCCATTCAATTAGTTTTGACAAACTTTCATTCAGCACTTACCATGGCAGCCAAATGACTGGATCAGGAGTCAAGAAGACTCACC
Organism: Notamacropus eugenii; assembly: GCF_028372415.1. Classification (NCBI taxonomy): domain Eukaryota; kingdom Metazoa; phylum Chordata; class Mammalia; order Diprotodontia; family Macropodidae; genus Notamacropus; species Notamacropus eugenii. Next base: position 54,427,323 of record NC_092877.1, read on the forward strand.
TTCATGAATTCAAATCCTTCCTCAGACACCTACTAGCTGTATAACCTTGGGTGAGTGACTCAAGCCTGTTTGCCTCAGTTTCCTCATCTGTAAAATGAATTGAAGAAGGAAATGTTAAATATTCCAGTATCTTTGCCAAGAAAACCCCAAACGGTATCATGAAAAGTTGGACATGACTTGACGTTACCACCTGCTGTTAAGTTAAGGCCTTGACTATAGCATTTGTGATACAACAATACAAAAGAGTACAGTATCCTGTCCTCAATACCTTGTACAGGAAGATACAATCCCTGTCCTCAAGACTTTATAGGACAATGAGTCATATGTGCAATTCTTGAATACACCTGATAAGCATTTGTTAAGTTTCCACCAGCGACAAGACCCTGTTTTATTTTTTTTATTAGACCTATAAAGATAAAAAATAACCCAGTCCCAGCCTTCAGAAACTTAAATCTTAGAAAGATAGACATTCAACTGAGTTGGCACATGTATATTAAACATCAACTGTGTGGCAGGATCTGTGGTTGCAGCTAGGGAAGATGGACTAGTGTGCAGTTTCTGACTTCAGTGTATTTAAAGTCTAATGGGAGGGTAGTATGATAATACATATACAAATGATAATGATACAAGGTAGAAAGTGATGGGGCAAAGGAAGATGAAAACCAAGATCCTCCTTAATTCTAGTGATTTCCATTAGTTTGTTATCTCCAATATCTTCTGTATGTGACTTGTTACACAGTTGTTTGCATGCTGTCTGCTCCATATTGTCTATGAGCCCCAGGGACTGCTTTTTATCCTTTCTGTGTATCCCTAGTGCTTATTACAGTGCCTGACACATAGTAGGCACTTAATAAATGCTTATTGACTGACTGACAATATTTGAGGAGGAAGAGATCACTTTCAGTAGGATAATGGGAGAAATAAGGGAAAAAGATTAGAGAAGACTTCATGGTATCTGAACTGCTGGTTCTTGAATAAAGAAGAATTCAAGAGGAGGAGATGAGGTCTTCCATTCCAGGCAATCTAGGCCTTTCAGACATGGAAGATGACTTGAGAAAATGTTCAGCTATTATGACATCTAATAATATTTTATGCTCATCCTCTATTTGTCCAACTATAAGCCATACTTTCCCTCCATATTCGGCCTGCCTGTATGAATCTGGGCAAGTTACTTAATCTTTCTGGCCTGCCTCCACTGTAAAATGTAAAATAACCACCACCAACTGCAACAGCAGCAGCTGTAACACCATCACAGCCACGACCACCACCACCACCAATTTGTTTTCTAAGGTCCTTTCCAGCTAGAAATCTATCCTAGTTTGATGCTTGTATTAAAAATTAAATTCAGTTTATAATTAGCATTATTTTTCAGTATAAAGATTCCCCACCCCTCTTTTAGAGAGGTCGCAAGATCCTATGTTCTAGAGCTAAGTACGAGAGACCTTAAGGTTCATGGGACCCTTATATTTCTATCATTCTACAGATGAGGGAACAATGACCTGAAGAGGTAAAGTAATTTGCCTAAGCTCATTGGGCCAGTTAAGGGCAGAGCCAGGATTTTAGTTCTGGCACTTTGATTCCAAATTCACTATTCTTGTGTGATGGTAGGTGAATGTTTCCATTCAGTATCTGAGTAGGAATTTCGAGACAGATTGGCATCCTGGGGTTCATAGGACTGATAGGGAAGCTGTCCAATACTAAGATGCAAGTCTGTTCTCAACTCCCTATTACACTTGCTAGGATTAGAATTTCTAGAATTAGAATTGCCCCTATCCACATCATGGGAAACAAACCAGCAAAGTTTAATCATGCTTTGGGGAAAGTTTGGACTAGAATCAAGGATTCTTAACCTGGAGTCCACAAATTTATTTAAAAATTTTTCATAACTATTTCCATATAATTGTTTTCTTTTGTAATCCAATGTATTTTAAAAAATATATTTAAATATATTATTCTGAGGAGTACATAGGCTTCATCAGACTGCCAGAAGGGTCTAGGACAAAAAAAAAGGATAAGAATCTCTAGATCAGGGGTGTCAAGAGACCTCATTGAGGCAGCCCTTCCCAGGATGGCTCAAAGCAGATTAAATATATTTGGGGAAATATTAAAAAAAATAAATTAAAGACACATAAATAAGTAAAAACAAATGAATTAAAATATTAAAATAAAAAATGAAAATAAAAAATAGAATATAATATTAGTTTTCTAAGTCAATATGTAACCCACAGGAATCCTAATTAGTGGTCCCTGTTCCTATGTGAGTTTGACACCCTTAGTCTAGATAATCTCTGAGGTCCCTGTAAGGCCTAATTCTGATGGTTCTTGGATTCTTTACATTCACTAGCAAAGAATTTGGACACCTCAGGCATTCAGTAAAGACAGGCCTGACTTGACCTATCCATTCCGGCGATATATGACTCATCATTCCCTGTCTACTCACTTCACATCCTCCCTCCGGGCCAACTGTGATGAAAAGAACCCATGGATTTGGAGTCTGTTCCCGAATCCTGTCTTGGACACTTAATAGCCAGGCGACCTTGGACATAATCCTTCTCTTTCAGCCACAGTTTTCTCTTCTGTAAAATTAGGAGATTGAACTAGATGATCCCTAAAATCCTTTTAGCTTTAAACCCTCACCTTCCTTTGATCCAAAAAATGGAGATAAATCCTGCTTTGTCTATCCATTGTTGTGGAAATCAACTCAGCTAATGCATGAAAAGTACCTTGTACACCTTAAGGCACATTAGTAATAAACGTCAACTGTTGTCACTATGATTATTGTCAGAGGAATCAAGAAATTATTTGATTTCAACAACATTTCTTAAGTACTTAGACTGTACAAGATATGCTGCTTCATTCTGCAAATATAAGGTGTACAATATATCTACATATACATATACGCATACATATGATATAAAATATAATTGCTACTCTGAATGAACTAATCTACTGGAGAGGCAAGGAGATGAGGAGACAGAATTCAATATTGCAATCACTTACAACAGCCCTGGGAGATAGAAGATGCTGTTTATTCATTTTTTTTAGTTCTGTCCAACTCTTGTGACCCCATCGAGGCTTTCTTGACAAAGACACTGGAGTGGTTTGCCATTTCCTTCTCCAGCCAATTTCACAGATGAGGAAATTGAAGAAACAGGGTTAAGTGACTTGCCCAGGATCACATAGTGTCTGAGGTCTGAGAAGATGAGTCTTCCTAATTCCAGGCTTAGTATTCTATCCATTGCACTACCTGGCCCTGTAAGGTAGATAGTAAGTATATTACTACTCCCACTTTAAACATGAGGAGACAGATTCTGAGGCATTCAAGTTATTACACAATTAGTGTCAGGTCCTCTTACTCCAGTTATTTATTCTTTTCATATGCCTCACTGCTGCTTATAAAGAAGTATGATACAGGGTATAATGTAGAAATACCAGTTGTTTCACTCTGGGAAAAATGGAAAGAGAGAACCTTTTCATCTAGGTACCAGCTTAAAAATGGGAGAGATTCAGGAATTCTTATTTCATCAATATGTTATGGCAGGAAAACAAGTCTCATCTATGGGGAATCAAAAGACCTAGATACAAGTCCTGGAGCTGCTGCTAATCAGTCATATACGAAGTTCCATCCTTCCTTGGGCTTTCTTCACAACAACCTTTTGAGACAGGTAGTTCTAGTATCATTCCCTCCACTTCACAGATGAAGAAATTCCCTTTCCAAACTTCCTTGTTTCTGTCCAAGGTACTACCATCTTTCTAGTCTCTCACGCCTTAAAATTCTCTGTCTCTCTGTCTGTCTCTCTTCCTCCCTCCCTCTCCATTCCTCTCTCCCCCAGGTATCTAAGCACCTTGTCTTTTCTAACACATCTCAGACAATACCCTTCTCCCTAGTCACACAGATATCACCTTAATTCAGGCCTTCAGAACTTCTTCTTTGACTACTGCGATACTTCTAATTAGTTGCCCTTCCTAAAGTCTCCTTCCACTTCAGTCCATCATACTGATGGCTACCAAAGTAATTTTCCTTCCAGAGAACATTAGCCATGTGACTCCCCTGAGCAATCAAATACAGTGGCCTTCTGTTGCCTTAGGATAAAATATAAACTCCTCTGTTTGGTCTATAAAGCCCTTCCCAACCTGTACCCAACCTATCTTTCCAGTCTTAAACTCCCCCCTCCTGCATTCAGTAATCCATACACTGTTCTTTCCCACCAAGGACACTCCATCTGCCTTCTCTAACTATCCCTTCCTGAATCATCCTCTTTCCTCACCTCTACTAAGAATCTCTCCTTTCCTTTAAGATGCAATTCAAGTACTACCTTCTGCACAAAGGTTTTCTTGACCCTGTTTGCTGCTAGTATCCCCTCTGTCTCTCTTTTTGTCTCTGTGCTAGTGCCTCTCTGTTTCTGTCTCTCTCTTCATGCATATATTTTACATATATGCACATACACACACATGCAAAGAAATTAAAGAAGAGACAGCTCAGTTACTACTCTTCTCGATCCTGGTAGCTGCTGGAGTCTTCCCTCTCTTACCACCTTGTATTTGACTAGTTTGTATTTGTTTTACTTATTTATTTATTCTAGCTATATTTTATTCTATATGTCCATATCCTATTCATAGAATATGAATATAGAATATGATAGTATATAGAATATACTCATATACTATTTTATATACTTACGTTACCTTTTCCATTAAAATCCAGCTCCATAGGAGTGGGGAATATTTCATTCTTTTTGTCCTCAGGGCTTAGCACAGTTCTTGGCACATAGTAAGTGCTTAATAAATGCTTGTTGGTTAACAGTTTGACTAAGTTAGAGGTAACAGAACCAGGAAGAAACTTCACAATCATCTAGTTGGATTGGTTATTTTACAGATGGGGAAATGGAAACTCAGAGCTGAAATGATTTGCCAAATATCATTAAATGTTAGAGCTGGAATTTGAGTCCAGGTCCCGGGCCTTCATATCCAGTGACATGATTCCATGGCATAACACTTTGGTGACTGAGCAGGCCACCTCACAAAGGTGGCCAAGTCCTAGCTTGGCTCCCTGGTATAGAAAAACAGAATGATTAATGAAGCAAAGTTTGTCCAGCTCATTCAGGACAATTAATGTAGCCTACCTCAAATGCCAAAGTAAGCAGTAATTCTCTGGAAAAAATAATTACTTTCCCCTTGGTTCCCACGCAAATTAGTCAAATCAACAATTCTATGTTACAGTTTATTTAAAATAGATACTGGAAAGGTTGTCTCTTCTTTAATTATCTTAGCCTTATCAGCATTTCCTCTGTCAGTGGAATCATTGTCTCAAGGGCTGGTTTGAACCTTAGAAATTAGATCATCTAAACCCCTCATTTTAAATACATAAAAACAAATTAAGGACCAGAGGTAAGCACATAGCACAAGGTCACAAAGCTACTAAGTCAAAGGGTTCTGGATTTTTGAAATCCTAGAATTTAGAGCTGGTAGGAATTTCAGAGTTCTATTTTAGAACCTCCATTTGTTGACACCATTTGGGAGAAATGGCATATGAGCTTTGGGGTCAAGATGGCAATGGCTGCTGCCAATAGACATGAAAAAGGGTACTAGCCTTTCTCTCACTCTGAGGTTACCCAGAGGAATTATAGGAAAAGTGGAGGAGCTTAGACCTCTACCCTTATGTTTAGGCTGGTTTGTTACCCTGCAGTGGCATATTATTGTGTGACAGGAGGAAGGGCTGGTGAGAAAGTAAAAACAAAGTAATGTATCTCTGGGGAGTCTAGTATTCTTGCATGGCTTTCCCTAAATCCCTCTATTAATGTTGTATGTATCCCTGGGGAAATCTTGTACATGTTCTTGGGAAAATGCCCCTCTAGGCCTCACTTTGCCCGTTGGTAAAATGAAGGAATTTGATTCAAGAAATCTCTCTAGTTCTTTCTAGTGACAACATTATATATTCCATGACTATAATTTTGTAAGTCCATAGTCCATCATAGTCCATGATGAACTGAGGCAAACAGGGTTAAGTGATTTGGTCAGGGACAAACAACTAGTAAGTGTCTGATTTGATTGCCAGCCCAGCACTATATCCTCTGTGACACTTAGCTGCCCTACGCACACATGCACACACATATGCACACAATCTCATTTGAGATTACATGTATGTGTGTATATACATATACATATATATGTACTTCGCAGAATTTAAAGTAGTATATGTATTCTATTATTATGACTTTGGTTATGAGAATTATTAATCATTCTGCATGATAAGTCTTGGTTTTAGGAGACTTGGGTTCAAGTTCCAATTCAGACAAGGACTAGCAGGGTGATCTTGAACAAGTCAGTTCTCTTACCTTAGTTCCATAGTCCTTATTTATTATTTAACATACCTCTCTCACAGAGGGGTTTGAGTGAAGTGCATTAAAATTATATTATAATATGTAAATAGTAGCTATTCGTACTCCAGAGATAAGAAATTCCTTTGTGTTGCTTGTGATGTAAATGTAGAAGAAAATAACACCACCAAGGGTTGCATTAGGGAGGCTGTGTGGTATAGTGAATGGAGTTCACAAACACCTTTAGTTCAAGTCCCATCTCTGACACTTCAGAGTTGTGTGACCATGGCCAAGTCGTTCAATATCTCTGGACTTCAGGGGACTTTCTAAGATTTAGAGTTGTGATTTGTGCTGTTAGATGGAGTAAGTTCCTACATGTATGAAATCAGAGATTTTATCTCTCTATGTCTATCTTCATCTTTTATGTATTTCCCTCTTATTTATATCTATCTCTATCACCTCTCTCTATTCATTCATCTATCCATTCATCTATCTGTCCACCCATCTGTCTGCCTGTCTGTCCATCTGTCCGTCCGTCCATCCATCCATCCTTCCATCCATCAATCTCTCCATCTGTCCATCCATCTATCTGTCTATCTACATATATGCACATGTAATACATATGTGTATGTAGAGGCATATGGATGCATGCATATATAAATATAGGTATATGCATGTGTGCAGTGTGTACCCACACGCACACTGATACAGCACTGCAGTTTGCGAAGCACTTCCACACTTGTTAATATAAGAGATTATTTCTGAGTTATTTGAAGAAATCAAGTAAAGATAATTTGCTTTTAGATTTTTGCATCACTGAATGTTGACCATGTGTGGCTTCAATGTTGAGAAATTGCCTGTGCCCAGAGGGGGCTCACTTCAGAATAAGTAATAAGTCATGACAATCATATTTACCATCCCAGGCAACAGGAACTTTTCATGAATTTAGAAAGGTTTTTGAGCTACTGGAACTCATTTGGAAAGCACAAATTCCTGGAATCAAGGGTTTAACTATTCAGGGACAGGTCTCTTCAGGCTCTTTTGTACAGCAACAAATCGTTTTCCAAGCTCTGAAGTGATAGATACTTGATTCTGTCTTTATGGTTCAGATTATAAGGTATAACCTTGGTTGAAAATCTAGCAGACAAAATGACATTTAGGCAAATATTGGAATAGAAGGGACCTTAGAATCTACCAACTGATTGACAAGCATTTAATGAGGTACCTAGTTAGACAGTGCAGGAAACAGAGTGATGGACTTGGAGGTAAGAAGATGAATTCAAATCTTATCTTGAGCATTTACTAAACTATTTCAGCCTCAGTTTTATTCTCTAGAAAGTGGGAATAACACTATTGTATTTAGCTCACTTGATTGTTGTGAGGTTCAAATGAAAAGATGTTTGAAACTATTCCCAAAGGGTTACAAAAATGTGCATACCCTTTGACCCAGCAATATTGCTTCTAGAATGGTATCCCAAAGAGATCATAAAAATGGGAAAGGGTCCCACATGTAGAAAAATATTTATAGCATCTCTCTTTTTGGTGGCCAAGAACTGGAAATCGAGGGGATGCCCATCAATTGAGGAATGGCTGAACAAGTTGTGATATACGAATGTAATGGAATACTATTGTGTTATAAGAAATGATGAACAAGAAGACTCCAGAAAGGCCTGGAAAGACTTATATGAACTGATGCTGAATGAAAGGACCAGAACCAGGAGAACATTTTACACAGTAACAGCCATAGTGTGTGAGGAATTTTTCTGGTAGACAGCACTTCACAGCAATGGAAGCATCTAAAACATGCCCAAAGGACTCTTAAGGCAAAATGCCATCCACATCCAGAGAAAGAACTATGGAATTGGAAAGCAGAATGAAGCAGAATATTTTCTCTTGTGTTATATTTTGTTTTGTTTTTTCTCATAGTTTCTCTCATTCATTTTAATTCTTCTATGCAACATGACTAATGTGAAAATGTGTTAAATAAGGATGTATGTGTAGAAACCAAAAGAAAAAGACCTAAAATAAAAAGACAAAAACAATAATCCCTCCACTTAAGAAGCTTACATTTTATGTGAGGAATACATGTTCATATATAAAGACATGTTATACAAACACACACATATAATCGTGTATGTGTTTACATATACACGTTATATATGATGGGCCGCTAGGTGGTGCAGTGGATAGAGCAGGAGTCAGGAGAACCTGAGTTCAAATCTCACCTCAGACACTTGACACTCACTAGCCATGTGACCTCGGGCAAGTCACTTAACCCCAACTGCCTCATCCTGGGTCATCTCCAATCATCCTGATGAATATCTGGTCACTGGATTCAGGAGAAGTGAGGCTGGTGACCTGCACAGCCCTCCCTCATTCAAAACAAAGTCAAATGCAAGTCATGTCACTGTTTCTGTGATGGCATGGTCTTGTTTGGCAACGAAAGACTTACACACATACACACACACACACACACACACACGTTATATATGATATGTGTCGGTTAGATGTGTATGTTCAGAGAATTGAGTTTACTATTGGTATATTAACATATATGAATATATAATATTTTGGTATGGGAGTGAATAAGGGGAGAGTCCTCTTGAAGTAAAATTTGACCTGAAGCTTCAAGTAATCTAGATATTGATGTCAGAACTGAAATATTGCCCTATTAGAACTCACAGAGACCTTAGAACTTCAAACATGGAATATTAGAGCTAGAACATTCCTTATGCCATAGATTGCCTGATTTGAAAGGGTCCTTAGAGCTCACCCAGTGTTTCACCCTCATTTTACAAATGAATAAACTGAGATGCAGAGAAAGCCAATGCCTTGTTCAAAGGAACAATGTTAGTGCAAATCTGTTACCTAGGCTCGTCTCCTTTTTCTCAACCCAGTGTTACTTCTGTGACTTCACTAAGCAATTTATATGCCTTTAAATCCTCAATGTTAAAATTAATAGCCTACAGCCATTATGAAAGGTAATTTATGGCTATAAATTTTGCTTTGGGCTAAATCTGATTTGTGTCAGAAGCAGCTGTATGTGGTTGGAGTAATGGTTGCCCTTTAATAAAAATTCTCTCTACAGAAAGTCAAAAATACTCCAGGATGTCTTGATGGTTGCTCTTGTTTTATTGGAGCCTTTGCAGGGGAAGGTACAGTTTCCCCTTCATTTATGAGGTATAAGTCCAGAGATCCCCAGGAATAGAAAAATCATGATTATTTCTTCCCAACATAAAATGCTTCAAAGAATTTTCCTCCTTTCCTTCCAGAATTCTCCATTTTTTCAGGGTACGTTCATTGGGTATTATTCTTATTATAACCTCACACAACATTAATTCCACTTTTTTTCAATTTTATTTACTTATTTTTAGTTTTCAACATTCATTTTCACAAGATTTTGAGTTGCAAATTTTCTCCCCACCTCTCCCCTCCCCTACTCCAAAACCCTGTGCATTCTGATTACCCCTTCCCCCAATCTACCCTCCCTTCTATCATACCCCTCCATTCCCTTATCTCAATCTTCTCTCTTTTCTTGTAGGGAAAGATAGGTTTCTGTACCCCATTAGCTGTATTTCTTATTCCCTAGTTACATGCAAAAACAAATCTCAACATTTGTTCCTAAAACTTTGAGTACCAACATCTCTCCCTTCCTCCCTCCACACCCATCCCCAACGAGAAGGCAAGCAATTCAATATAGGCTATATATGTGTAGTTTTGCCAAAGACTTCCATAATAGTCATGTTGTGAAAGACTAACTACATGTCCCTCCATCCTATCCTGCCCCCCATTTATTCTATTCTCTCTTTAGACCTTGTCTCTCCCTAAAAGTGTTTACTTCTAATTATCCCTCTCCTCTCATTTGAGCTCCCTTCTATCATCCTCCCCACTCCACTTATGCCCTTCTCCCCTACTTTCCTATAGTGTAAGATAGATTTTTTCATACCAAATTAAGTGTGCGTATTATTCCCTCCTTAAGCCAAATGCGATGAGAGTAAGCTTCACATTTTCCCTCTCACCTCCCTTTTTCCCCTCCATTGAAAAGACTTTTTCTTGCTTTTTTATGAGATATAATTTGACCCATTCCATTTCTCCTTTCCTCTTCCCATTATAATCCTCCCTCTTAATTTTATTTTTTTTAGATATCACCCCTTCCTATTCAACTCACTCTGAGACCTCTGTCTAATATATATATATAATTTGTATAATCCCTCCAACTACCCAAATACTGAGAAAAGTCCCAAGAGTTACAGATATTATCTTTCCATGTAGGAATGTAAATAGTTCAACTTTAGTAAGTCCCTTATGATTTGTCTTTCCTGTTTACCTTTTCATGCTTCTCTTGATTCCTGTGTTTGAAAGTCAACTTTTCTATTCAGCTCTGGTCTTTTCATCAAGAATGCTTGAAAGTCCTCTATTTCATTGAATTATCATTTTTTCCCTTGAAATATTATACTCATTTTTGCTAGGTAAGTGATTCTTACTTTTAATCCTAGTTCCTTTGACTTCTGGAATATATTCCAAACCTTTTGATCCCTTAATATAGAAGCTGCCTGATCTTGTGTTATTCTGATTTTATTTTGAGCTCTTCCATGATTCCATTGCATAGAGATTTTAGATGCAGAGCCCCAGTGACCTCTTGAATTGGAATTTTACAGATATTAAGACCACCTTTCATTGTGTAGCTCTTTGATCATATGCATAGTACATGGTGCTAAAGGGTTTGTATAGAATTGAAATGAAGACCTGAAAAGGCTGAGGCCATGGGATTTAGAAGCGGTTTTCATCAGCATGCTGTTAGCATCTGTACCCCAGTTCTCAGGAACATAAGGCAGAGCCTGTAAGTCCTTCCAATTTTTCATTCCTCTCTACCACTGAGATGGAACATCAGAACCTGCTGAGGAAGTCAATAGAGTCACAAGAGGAGGTTTTATCAATCCAAGTTTTGGAAAGACCACTAAGCTTAGAGTCAGCAGATGTGGGTGGGATCCTCATCCTGCTACAATGAGCTCTGTGAGTTAGTTGCCTTCTGTGGTCCTTAACTTGTTCATCTGTAAATTGGGGAAAATACCCCCTCATCTCCTATCTTTTTTCTCTCATAGGATGCTAGTGAGGGAGCAAATAAAATAATGGATGTGATAGCTATCATAAATTACTACCCAGTACAGCATGAAGGATTATAGAGATACAAACGTTTACATCTGGACTGCAGAGATGGTATAATTTTATATCCACACACTGTTATGACAGAGAGGAAACCAGGTTAGGAACAATCCTTGGAGTCAGCAAGTTTGGATCCAAGACCTGCCTATAAGACTCTGGACAAAGTAACCACCATTGACTAAAATTTATTATATGCAGAGCAGGGGGCTGTCTGGTAGAGGGAGTTCCCAAATTAGGTATTCCCTATTCTAATAAAATCATAGATCTGGAAAAGTGCAAAAATACAAATGAACATTTACTGAAAAGAAACTGTTGGAAGAAAGGAGCTTGTGTGAAAGCAGCAGCACCCAAGTAAGTGTGGTGTAGAAAATGAGGTCAGAATTGCAATCAGGAAGGTTCACATCCTGGCTTTGATACAAGTAGTGCAGCTGTGGGTAAGTTACTTAAACTCTCAGTCTCAGTTTCCTCACTGTAAAGGGGCATAATAATCCTGGCATTGTTTACTTGAAAGGGAAACTGTGAGGAAGGTGCTGTATTCACTTTAAATAGTTACAGAGATGGGAACTATGGTATGAAGATGTTTCCCTTAGCTCTAAATTGAAATGTCTTGGTCTTTAAGTAGCTAGATAGTGAAGGTAGGTAGGTAGGTAGGCCTGGAGTCAGGAAGATCTGAGTACATACCTGGCCTCAGATAGCTGTGTGACTCTGGGTAAATCACTTTACCTCTCTTTGCCTCAAAATTCTCATCTGTAAAGTGGAGATATTAACAGAACTACAGGATTGTCATGAAGAACACATTAGAAAATATTTGTAAAGTTCCTGGCATGTAATAGGTGCTATATAAGTGTTTATTCTTTTCCTTTACCCTGAGGAAAGCATCCCACAACCTTGCATAGGAAAGTGGAAAGATGATTCCCACTAGCAAGGAGGAACCAGATTTTTGATCCTGCCCATCTGTGGCATTATTTCTATTTGCATAACGCAGTGGTCACACCTCATAGCTTATGTGTTATTGAGAGAAGAATAATTTTTTAGAACCAAAAACATCTCAGCACTTGAAGAGATAATGGAGATCACCAAGTCAAATATCTAGTTGAAGCATGAATGCCTTCTACAATATTCACATTGCCTGTAAGAGAAAGTTCAAAGGTCTTAGCCTGGATTCAATGAAACTTTCACATCTCTTTTTCTTTCTTTGACTTTCAAAAATGTTATTGGTACATTTTTTATAACACTGTCATTTCTCAACATAGCCTCCCCCTCCATCCAGAAGAATATTCTTAATTACAAAGAATGAAAAGAAAGAAAAGTAATTCAGAAAAACTAAGTAACATATTTACTAAGAAAGTATACCTATATTCCCCCATTTCTGCAAAGATGGGAGAGAGGTTCATTCTCATCTCTCTATTTGGGGCCAAATTTGGTCATCATATTTATATGGCCTTCAGTATTGTTTTGTTGCTCTTTCTGTTTATATTGTTGTAGTCACCTTGTATATTGCTTTCCTGCTCCATTTACTTTACTTTGCATCAGTTCACACAAGTCTTCCTATACTTCTTGGGTTTTTCATATTCCTTGCTTCTTATGGCACATTAGTATTCCATTACAGTCATGTACCATAATTTATTTAGCCACATCCTAGGCAATGGATATCTACTATTGATTCTGGCTCTTTGTTACTCTAAAAATTTCAGACTCATTCTCAAAGTACTCAGCTTTATGAATTCTCCATTCCAGTCAAGCCAGACTATTGGCTCTTCCTTGATTTCTTTCTGCTCTTTCTTAGCTCCATATATTTATGCAGATGCTCACCTCTAGTTTTGGAATACAATCATTCCAAATAATTGTTTGTCAAACTCCTCTTCAAAGTCTACTCAAGTGCCTCCTGCTCTTTGACATTTTCTTTAATTCCCCCTAACTAAAATGATTCCTACCTTCTTAAGTTTCTTACAAAATTTTGTTTCAATCTCTCCTTTGCTCTTATCACATTCTATCTTGTACATATAAATGTGTACCATATCATAATGATTAGATTAGAATCACCTTGAGGGTAAGAACTATGTCATTTTTCATCTTTGCATAGCAAAGTCCTTGTGTGTGCACATATATGCATACATGTATATGTGTATATATGTATATAGACATACATATATGTGTGTATATATATGTATAAATCAAAGATGATCATTCCTCCTTCATGCCTTAGTAGATAGTCTTAATAACAAAAGATTCATTTCATGATGACTAGAAGTGATCAGCCTCTACATACTTTGCAAGACTGGCCCTCAAACAATAGAAATACATTGTATTCCTAGGACCAGACTCAAAATCTTTCTGACTTTGTATGAGCTTCTGGAATTTACATATGCTTGTTGAATTTAGTTCAGCATCTCTTAGAAATTATTTTTCTATTTCTGTTTGAATCCCTCCATTGATAAGTATATCATTACCCATAAAGTAACCCATTTTGTCATTGTTAGTAAATCTTTCCTTTTATTGATCCAAAATATATGATCTTTTCCTCTCTGGGAATCTAGGCCTTCTGGGGCTGAGAAGTACAAATCTAATTCATCTTCCACTTGAGAGAATTTTGAATACTTGGAGATATTTCTTGTATCTCCCCCACCCCCAAATCTTCTACCGGCTAAACATTTTCATTTCCTGTTGTTCTTCAGTTGTTTCAGTCATGTCTGACTCTTTGTGACCTTATTTGGGGTTTTCTTGGCAAAGATACAGGAGCAGTTTGCCATTTCCTTCTCCAGCTCATTTTACAGATGAGGAAACTGAGGCAAACAGAGTTAAGTCACTTACCTAGGGTCAGACAGCTAGTAAGTGTCACTGGGAAGATGAGTCTTCTGACTCCAGGCCCAATGCACTATGCACTGAGCCATAAAACATGGTTTTCTAGTGTTTTCCTAGTGTTAGAAAATAACCCTATAGTTAGGTGACTATGTCCCCAGCTATGAGATGAAGAGTTTGCATTACATGATACCAGCTAAGCGTTTCATTTTCTAAATCTTTCAAAATCCTAGTTTGGTTATTTTATAATTTATGAAAACTCTATTTTAGGGTTTAAGGTGCCGTTTGGATTAGGTCTAATTATTGATTTGTTGCTTACAGACCTTTTTTACTGAAGAAGTTTTATTACCTACAGTAAAGTAATGACGATCACTCTGAAGAGAAGAGCAAAGGATATGGAGTTAAAAGACCTGGATTCAAATCTTGACTCCTCTACTTAACAGTGGTGTGATTCTAACCAGTTGTTCTTTCTGGGCCTCTCTATAAAAGAAAGGATTTGGACCAGATAATCCCTAAATCCATCTCCACTCTAAATCCTATGATCCTGTGAAACTTAAACCTGTTCCTTAATCTGATGCTGAATATTGAGCATAGAGACTTGGTAGGAATTCAGGAGCAAGACTGAGGTTTGATATGAAGAGGCTAATTTATGATCCAAGGCTATGTAATTGTTGGACAATTGAAAGATACCTGGCCTAGAAGACAGGCTACCTACTTTTAGCTCTATGATTAACTGGGCATTTGCTCTTGGACAGCTGATGGTTCCTCTCCCAATGTCTTTCTTTATAAGATCAGATGATTAGTGTAGATGGTGTCCCAAGTCCCTTCCAGCTCAGACATTGTATATTCTCTGTCCTAAGGTCCTGTTCAGGTCTTGTATTCTAAGTTCTACACTTCCTTGAAGAGGAGCCTTGCTATGTTCTGTGCTGTAAGGCCTCTTCCAGCTCTGGCAGTTTGTGATACTGCAGCAGCTCTGGATGAGGGGGAAACAGAGCTAGTATATATTGAGAAGAGTACAAGGGAAAACATTTGGAATTCAGTCTTACATCTAACATTAAATATAGGTGTGAACTTGGGCAAGTCACTTCCTATGGCCCTCAGTTTTCCCCATAATATGAGAATACTTGGACTACCTACGTTATGGGAGGTTTGAAGGAAGTATTTTATAAACTTAAAAGTACCAGAGAAATGGGGTCATTATTATAATTTCCTTTTCACTGGTGAAACTCAGTTTTTATCAATGACTTTAAATAAACCCTGTGCATTGGTTAAAAGGAGCCAAGAGGGGAAAATTACAGAGTCTTCTTCCCTAGCTTTGAATTCCAATCAAAGTAACAGCTTCCTTAGGGATTATCCATTTTAATGAAAGTTGACACTTACATGAACAAAAGCCAGCTTCTTGGGAACAGGCCCTTTTTTTTCTTTAGCCACCTGGAAGGAGAGCTCTGAGGAGCAACTCCTACTCAGAGAATGAATGATAAATTTAACATCACAAAGGACCTTAGAGAACATTTCTTGGTCTCACTTTCCTCATCTATAAAATAAATAGGTTAGAGTGAATGTTTGAGTCCATTTCTCAATTCAACAAACATTTCATATTATTGCATCATAGATTTAGTACTGGAAGAGATGTAAGGTCATTGAGTCCAACCCCATCCTTTTGGAAATGAAGAAACTGAAGTCTTGTTCAAAGTCATGAGGCAGATGGTAGAGGAACTGAGATCTGAACTGCATATCCTCTGACTGTAAAACTGCGCACTTTCAAAATAATTTTGTCGTATTTGATAACCAATTGGCAAGAATCTGTCTCCTCTTTCTCTCATTGCTCCCTATCTGCACAGGAAAAAAAGGAAAAAAACCTAAACAAAACACATGCTGGAATTGGTGATGTCCAAAAACGTATCTTAGCCAAAATCTTGAATTTATCACTTCTTTGTCAGGAAGTGGGTAGTGTGGTTCATTGGTCCTCTGAAAACATTGTTGATTATTGCACTGATTGGAGTGCTTACGTTGTGGGCCTTTACATGTAGTTATTGCATAAATTGTTCTCTTTATTCTTCTCACTTCTTTCTTCAACAGTTTATTAGAATGGGAACTCTTTGATACCAGAGACTTTTTTGACCTTTATATCCCTAGAACTTAGCAAGGTGCCTCACACATAGTAGACATTTAATAAATGCTAGATGATTGAATGACATTAAGGTCTTGCCAAATTTCTTCAAAATCATTCCTTTTATCACCTCTTATGACCCAATTGTATTAATACATTACATCCTTTTACCATGATTTGTTGAACCATTACCCAATTGATAGTTTCTAGTTCTTTGGCTCTACAAAAATAGCTAATATCAGTGTTTTTGTATACGTGAATACTTTTCCTCTTTCTTTGATTCCTTTGGGGGAATGTGCCTACTAGTGGTATTGCTGAATCAAAGGAGAAGCAGAGTTTAGCTACTTTTGGGGACTTAATTTCAAATTGCTTTTTCAAGTGGCTGAGCCAATTCACAGCTCCACCAATAGAGCATTAACATGCCTATTTTCCCATTTCACTTTTTTCTCACCCTTGCTAATCTGGTGGATGTGAGATGAAATTTCTGAAAAGCTTTAATTTGATTTTCTCTATTAGTGATATAGAGCCTTTCTTCATGTCTTTTGATAAGTTGGATATCTTCTTTTGAGAACTTCCTGTTTTTATTCTCTGGCCATTTACTAATTAGGGAATAGCTCTTAATTTTATAAATTTGAATCAATTCCTTATATCTCTTGGGAATAAGACCTTTATCAAAAATGTGGTGTAACACCTTTTTTGTGCAAGCCATTTCCATTCTCATTTTAGCTGTATTGGTTTTGTTTGTACAAAATTGTGTATATATATATATGATCAAAATTGCCCATTTTGTTTTTTTCTGTCTTTATCCTTTCTTTGGTCATGAACTCTTCCCCATCTATAAATCCCAAAGGAAGTTTCTTCCTTGTTCCTCTTAATTTTTGATGCTATGAATTTTTAAATGAAGTCATGTATGCTGTTGAGATAATTTTTGGTTTATAGTTAGAGGTTTGGACATAAAACTAATTTCTACAACCTTCATTCCAGTCTTCCCAGCAGCTTTTTTCAAACAGTCTTTACCTCAGTAGTTGGAGTCTTCGGGTTTATGGAAGACTAGATTAGGAGATACATTTGCTTTGGTATATTGCATATTGAATCTGTTCCACTGATTGACCTCTCTAATTTTTAATGAATACCAAATCATTTGGATGATTACAGTTTCATTGCATAATTTAGAGCTGGTACTGCCAAGCCCCCTTCTCATTTATTTTAATCATTTCTCTTGAGATTCTTGACCTTTTTTTTCTCTAGATGAATTTTGTTGCTATCATTTTGTAACTTTCCAAAGTAATGCTTTGATAATTTGATTGGTAAGGAGCTGAGTAGGTAAATTAATTTTGATTGATCTGACATTTTTATTATATTGGCTTGGCCCACACATGAACAATTAACATTCTTCCAATAATTTTTATTTCCATAATGATGTTTTATAGTTCTACTTATGTAGTTGCTGTGTATGATTGTACAGGTCCAGTGCACTTCCCACTTTATCATACTACCTGCAGTTTTCTGCATCCATTTCCCATTTTTAAATTAAAGGAAGATGGAAAAGATAATCACTAATTTTGGCTAGAAATCCTATGATCTTATGAATCCTGGCATTGCTGCTTCCTAGTCCACTGTCTTTAGACAAGACAATTCTCCTCCTTGAGTCTTTTAGTTTCTGAGCTATAAAATGAAGAATTCGCATTAGATAATCTCCAAGGTCTCTTCCAGCTCCAAATCTGTGATACTATTACCTTAGACCTATGTCAACAGTCTCCTGCCTAGCCTCCCTGCCTCCAGTTTCTCTTTCTGTCAATCTTTTCTGCCCATAATATTATCATCCTAAAGCCCAGCTCTTACTGTTTCCCTGCTCTTCTCCAAAACTTTCTGTGGTTCCCCTTTAATTACCTGAAGAGATTATGTAATCTAATAAAGGGAATGCTTGACTTGGGGTCAGAAGATCTGCTTCATGTCTAAGTTCTTCTATTTATGAATAGGACACTACTACTTTAATTGCCAATTTTACAGGAATCAGAATATTCAGGCTGAAAGAGCATCAGAAGTTATCTAAATTTTTTTTTAACAGAAGAGGATACTGAGGACCAGAGAGGTTAGTTGACTTGCCCAGGCTTACTCAGCTAGCCAGGCTAGATGATTGTGTGGAAAGCTTTTAAAAGCTCTAGTTCACTAAGAGTATACTACCTAAGAGTACTTTGTAAACCTTAAAGTGGTATGGTAATGCAAATTTTATGTTTACTGATGACCTTAGGGATCTTGTAGAGATCAAGGTTTTTCAACTTGTCTTTTTCATCCTGGACTTCTTTGGCTGTCTAGTGAAGCCTACAATCCCTTCTCAGAATAATATTTTTGAAAACAGAAAATAAAATTTGCAGGGTTAGAAAAGAAAACAATTTCATTGAAATATAGCTATCAACATAGGTTTTTGTTTCTGACAAGTCAAGTTCATAAAATCCAGGTTAAGACTGCTTGATCTAGGCCAACCTCATCATTTTACAGAGGCTTGAGGTGAAATTATTTTTCCAAAGGCATATAAGTAATCAACACTTAGTGCTTCAAGGCTTGCAAATTCCTTAATACTTCATCTCATTTAATCCTCACAAAAGTATCACAAATATTATTATCCTTATTTTGCAGAAGAGGAAACAGGTTCAAAGTGGTTATGACTTGCCTATGGGTCACATAGTTAATCAGGGTCTAAGGTGAGATTTGAATCCAGGATCTCTGAGGCTAATCTGGTGCTCTTATATAGACCATTTACATATATATCTATATATACATTTTAAGCATGGTTTGAGTTCTGGGAAAAATCTGATTTTTTTTTTTTTAATGTGCCATGGGATATGGGTATTAAAGGGAACTTTTCTTGTTATCACACAACGCCCTTGTATAACATGTGAGTTATCATTCCCTGAGTGGCATAATATATAAACTCATTGTTTACTTATAGGAATTTTGCCCACAGGGCCTAGAGGCAAGAATTTGCAGCCAAAGACAGGCTGCTGACCTTGGTGCTGACTCAGTTTGTTGGCAAACTGTGGGAAAGGGGGAATTTAGAGAGTTCAGTTACCAAGTCACCAAGTTTTTGTGGTTAGTGTCTTCATCAAAGAGGTTTGAGCATTTAACTGTCTTCATTTGCTTTACTGTTTTGTCTGTCCAGTCTCATATTTCTCTTACATCTTGTCACAAAATATTCAAAGCTGTGAATGTGAAGTTAGCCGCTCCTCTCCAAAGACAATAGCCTTAATTATCTTAGCATCATTTAGGTTCCAGCTGGTTTCAGATTTATAAAGAAGGAAAGATGTTGTGTGATGGCATTGCCTAATATTTGAGACTGAAAGTTTAGCACAAGGCTAGGTACAGAGTAATTGTTTAATAAAATCCTTGTTCAAATGCCTTTATGTCTTCCTATATTCAACTGGATAGATATACATTAAGCACTTACTTGTGTGTTGAGCACCATACATGACAATTTTGGAGATGCAAAGTTTGATAAATGCCTGCCCTAATGGAATTTACAGTCCAGCCGAGAGATAAGATCTAGATCCAGAAACTGAAATATTCATTGCATGCTAAGTGCTCAAGAGAGGCATACACATGCGCACACGCACACACACACACAAATGTGTGTGCATGTATAATTACTTATAAACACTATATATCTCTCTATACACGCACATATATACACACATACATACATATGTATATTTATATATTTATCTCAAATTCTCTCTCTTTGTCTCTCTGTCTTTGTCTCTCTCCCTTAGGAGGAATATTCTTGGGGGGATGAGATCAGGGAAAGGTATCCTGGAGGAAGCAAAGGACCTCAAGATCCTGCTATATAACAATCAGTCAAAATAAACAAGAATATTTAGCTTAGAGAAGAGAAGATTTAGAGGGGATTTGGTTATCTGTCCTTAGGTATTTGAAGGACTGATATGTGGAAAAGGGATTTGTTTTGTTTGGCCTCAGAGAGAAGTAGGAACAAATGAACATTGCAAAGGGCCAACTTTAGGCTTGAGGTAATTTGAATGGGTAGCAGGCTGCCAAAGATGGCATTGAGTTGCCATTCATTTATGGTCTTCAAGTCAAGTCACTTGTAGTGCATGTTGCAGAGATGATTCTTGCTCAGGTAGAGATCGGACTAAATGGCTTCTGAGATTTATTCCAGAAGAGATTAGAATCAATTGATTCTCTGATTTTGTGTTGGGATTTTGAGACTGAGTAAGAGGTTAGAAAAATACCACAGGTCAAGGAAAAAGCAAGTGCGTGTAGCAAGAAAGGAAAGCACCATACGTATTTGCAGGACATGAATCACTTCAGTTTGGCTGAAATTCAATGCATGTGGAATTGAGAAATGCAAGACAAGCCTGTCACCAGATTGTAGAAAGTTTAGAATTCTAGGCTAAAGGTTTCAGATTTTACTTGGTTGTCACTAGGTAGCTTTGAAGGTATGGATTTCAAAAAAGTATTCACAGAGTGTTCAGCATCTTGTCTTTGCCAGTGCCAAGTTATCCACATGTCATGGGCATCTGGTCTTCCTGGTTCTAATTACAAGAAGAGTGGAATATCAGATTGGGTTGCTTTAGACAAGAGGCTATAGGTCATGAGTCAACTTAAACTTCAGCTTTGATGATGACTATGCTAGTACAACAGTAGGTCTGAAGGTTTGGTACTACATCCCTCAAATCCCCTATAGACCAATGGAACTTAATAATTTTCCCTTACTGGTTCTGGGATGCAGATGAGATGACAATACTGTTGTGGGTCATATGATGCCATAAGTCAAGGATCATGAATCTTTTGGGACAAAATATTCAATTGGAGTTAGGATAACTGGGTTGTAGGCCCTGTTCTGTGTCTTTGGGCAAGTCATTTTATCTTTCTGGGCCTCTTTTTCCTTACGTGTAAAATTGCAAGTTTGGGCTAGAAGTCTAGCTTTAAATCCTATAACATGGATATATACCAAAGAAGAATGGTCAACTTTCAAACAAAAAGCATTCAATAAATTTTACTTATGAAGGAATCCACCAGACCCTCATTTCCTACCCACAGGTACCTCAGATCATTCTGCTTAATTTTGTGGTGGGGAGTTCTTCCTGGCTTTCCCTCTTTTTTTGTTTCTGTTGCAGTTAAATGTTTAATAAGATTTTTATTTACAAGGGAAGACTAAAATCTACAACCTTTGTTCATCAGGACCCAACAAATTAGAGTGTTATAAACTAAGCAGATAAATATATCTAACTAGCTCAGTTTCTTTACCTAAGCTAGCCTCATCCTTAGCCAGATTTGGAAGTGAGCCTAGCTCCGTGAGTCTTGGCTATTGCTTTGGCCAGCAAAAATGTGATGTGTATCTCGTCTCCCCCAAGTCTTATCCTGAAATCCTTTCCAAGATATTTCCCATAAGTCTTAGTGTTTCCTATCTTTTTGGATACTAATGGTAATGGCATTACCCCTTCAACATATTTTGTGCTAATTATGAATCATTAATGATCTACTTTACATATCTTGGCATAATAATCATTAAACATACCATTAGTATAATCTGAATCCTTCAGAAATAAAATTTTCATATTTTTCTTTGTGTCATCAGTGTCTACCCTTATTGCTTGCACACAGTAGACAATAGATATTTGTCAATTTTCATTCAATAGTGAGTGAACTTGGTATGAGGGAAAGAACAATGGACTTGGAATCCAATAATTTGATGAGGGTGCAAATCTTACCTTTAATATTTACTATTTATGTTGTTGTTTTTCAGTCATATCTTGGTGACCTCATTTGGGGTTGTTTTGGCAAAA
This sequence comes from Notamacropus eugenii, assembly GCF_028372415.1. Taxonomy (NCBI): domain Eukaryota; kingdom Metazoa; phylum Chordata; class Mammalia; order Diprotodontia; family Macropodidae; genus Notamacropus; species Notamacropus eugenii. Next base: position 54,449,513 of record NC_092877.1, read on the forward strand.
ATATTGGAGCAATTTGTCATTTCCTTCTCCATCTTCATTTTACAGATGAAGAAACTGAGGCAAACAGGGTTAAGTGACTTGCCCAGGGTCACATAGCTAGTAAAGTGTCTGAGGACAGATTTGATCTCAGGAAGATGAGTCTTCCTGACTCCAGATCCAGAGCTCTAGCCACTGTACCACCAAGCTACCCTTGCTATTTGTGTGGCTACAGGCAAATTCCTTCACCTTTTTGAGTCTTGGTTTCCTCTTCTATAAAACAGAGATAATATTTTTACTACTTGCCTTAAGGAAATGTTGTGACAAAGGCACCTTGTAGTTCTTAAATTCTGCAGATATATGGACACTCATTATCAGAATGCCTAACATTGAAAGCAACCTTTACATAACTATTTGTTGCTGTAAGGACTCAGATGAAACTCAATGACCCTCTTGGGATTTGAAGTCAACAGTCAGAAAGAACATCATCTCTCTTTGTACTCTTTATATGTGTGAATCTCAGTAGAGGATTTGAGTCATAGAATAAGGTTACAGATTCCATCCTTCCTTTTGAATTTGACACTATTTTTTAATCCTCCATTAAAACCTTTCCTTAGTTCAAATCAATTAAACTGATTATATCTCAATGTAAAGCAGCATAGTTTAACAAAATTCATCCAAGTTCCTACTGTATTTAAGACTTTGTGAAAATTGATGAAGACACAGAGGGAGAATATAGTCTTTACCCTGAAGGAGCTTAGATCCCTACCTATAACTCTCGAATCTCTGCTTTGCTTAAAACTTACCCACTCTATCCCTTTCTCTCTTTTTTTTATTTTTAAAGAATAAATTTTATTTTCTGTCACATAATGGTGATTATGGATGATTTTAGATGAGAAAGCGTCTGCTGCAGAACTGCTGATAAAGAACATACTGATGTTAAAATGTCAGCTTTTACACATTTTGAAGGGTATTAATGATACTTATTATTACTATTTTATTTTTTTTATAAAATAAATGCTTTGTTGATGATCTTCTTTTTCTCATGCCATTGTTATTTCATATGAATATTTCCCTTCCCCACAGAACCTTCCCTTTTCAAAAGAAGTACATTCACATGAAATGAACCAAACTTGTTGTCCAAGTCTAACAATGGTTGTCCTATTTTATAAGTATAATCCACCTCTAAATTATGCACACTTTACTGCCTGTCCTCTGTAATCCAGATTAATCTCTGTATTGATTGGAGAGTCCTGCTGTCTTTCAACATTGTTTTCCTTATATTACTGTGATTATTGTCCTTGAACAATCTATATTCTCTAGTTTTTCTTACTTCCAGGTTCATCAATTCATATACTGATAACCAAGTTTTTCTGAATTCTTCATAGTCACAATTTCTTAAGGCAAAATTATATTCCATTACATTCTGATGTCCCAGTTTTTTCAACCATTCCTTAATCAATGGCTCCCCACTTTCATTTTAGCAAAATATGATGCTATATATATTTTGCATATTTAAGACCTTTTCCCCTGCCTTTGCCCTCTTCAAAGATTCATATCTAGTATAGCTTTGGGTCCCTTTTCACTAATGTTCACTCTGTTAGGTGACAAGAGTTAATAAAATCATATAAACCTGTATCAGTATGTTTTAATAATGCCTTACAAGGTACAAGTAGTGTGTATACTTTAAAAGAGCCTTCTGGAGAGAATACTTGAAACCAAATGGGGAATTCTAATGTTTCACAGAGATTGTTGTAGTACAAAGAGCATTAGACAGGAGTCAGATGACCTTAACTGAGATCATGGTTTTGTCACTGAAGAACTGCATGATGACCAAATTATTTGTGCATAGTGGACATCAGTTTTCTCATCTGCAAGTGGAAAAGACTGGACTAGATGATTTTGAAGGTGCTTTTCAGTTCTCACAGTCTGTGGTTCTATACCCTTGGTTTAAGGAATTATTTGACTTATGTGATCTTGGGCAAACCACTTCTCTAAGACTCAGTTTCTTCCTCTGTTAAGTGGAAATAATAAAATTTTGTTTTCCTATTTCACAGGACCAACATAAGGAAAGTGTTAAAGTAACAGAAATGTGAGCAATTAGGAGGGCTCTGAGTAATGCCAATATTCTCTTTCACAGGATTGTCTGGTGAAGTAACTGGCTTGATAGTACTTTATAACCATAAATTCTACCACCATCCTCATTATCATCCATCATCTTTCCAGTGTGTGCAGGATGGATTAGATGAGAGAGGCTGGAGGTAAGGAGACTGACTAGGAGTCTGTTACAATAGTCTAAGGAAGAGAAAATGGACACCTGGATGAGGGTGGTGGTTGCTAAAATAGAGAGCAGTGGTCAAGGCATAATTAGCAGAACAATACACTAGGTTTATTGATGCAGCCAGGGTTATAGTCTCTGATAACTGAGCCCCTAGAACCCCATTATAGGGAACTCCATGGTCTGCTTTTTTTGCCATTTATTATCCAAGTCTGAGTTTATGATTTTTCTACTGGAAAAAATGCATCTATCTCTGCCAGCACTCTACAGAATAGTGCCGGTTTTATCTGCTTTTCTTTATTATCTAAATATCAATGCCAAGGAATGATCTCTCTGGGGGAACACATTTCAAATTTACTTGAAAACACCTTCCTTTAATTCCATACTAGAAGCTGAGTGGTATTAGCATTCGGCGACTCTTGGCAGAACAAGACAAAGCAAAAACTTTGTAGTTAATTTCTGTTGCTCTCAATGAAACAATCTCTATTTTTATAAGAAAACTTTCAGCTGATTGTTATGGAAATGGAGTGATCTTGTTCCAAACCTCAAATAGTTAGATGTATAACCTCAGGGATGCAACTTCCCCTTTCTGGGGTTCTTTTTTCTTATTGGTAATTGAGAGGCTTGGATTATATCTCTAAGGCTCCTACCAATTCTAACATTCTATGTTCTAAGGTCTCTTCCAAACCCAATATCCTATATCCTAAGGTCCCTTCAAGGACTAACAGTTGCTTTCCAATGTGAACATTTTACATTTTATGATTCTTTGCAGGCCTAACAATTTTGATTTTAAGATTTCTTCCAGCTTTAATATTGCCTTGATCAATTAATCATGTGATTATAAGAACATAGATTTAGATTTGGAAAGGGTCTTACAAGTCTATCTAGTTCAACGCCTTCATTTGATAGATGAAGAAGCTAAGAGAGACTGTGACTTGCCTAAATTTACGCAAGTAGTATTTGGAATCAATTAACATTTATTTAGCACCTATGTACCAGGTACTGGACATTCAAGGACAACATGAAAAAAGTAATACTTATCTTTAAGGAGCTTGTATTCCATCAGAGGAATATATAAAAAACATGTAAAATAAATACAAGGTAATTTGGGGGGAGAGGCGCTAGCAGATGTGGGATCAGGAAAGGCTTCATTTATAAGGTGGCACTTGAGATGAGTGTTGCAGGAAACTAGGAATGATGTGAGAAGGGAGTGCATTGAAGGCCTGAGGGACTGTCACTCCAAGGGCACAGAGGTGGAAGATGGATTGTGTGCACTAGGACCATATGTAACAAGGCTAGAAAGTTGTGTTGACATGGCTTTAAATGCCAAAAGAATTGGTATTTAGCTCTAGAGATAAGATGAAGTCACTGAAGTTTATTGAGTAGAGGAATAACATGGTCATATCTGAGCTTGAGGAAAACCACTTTGGTAATTGTGTGGAGGACATTTAGATTGGGATGAGACTTAAAGGAAGGAAATAAATTGGGAGGATTTTTCAATAATTATATCATTCTATGATTTTGCTTCTACATTTTCTTTCTTAGGTCACTAACCACTGGTAGTCAGTTAGACATTGTAGAACAATGAGTCAATATAGGATCTTCTACCAAGTCAGACTTTTGGGAACTTGTAAAGCCACAATGTGTCTTCTGTACCCCTCCCCAACCTCCATTTTTCATATGCTATTTTCCACATTTTGGACCCTCTGATTTCTACACCTACTTGAGGTATCTTGTTCCCTAGATCACCTATTTGAGGCACCTAGTTCCCCAGCTCAACGGGTTGGAGAAATGATGAGGGACCAAGGGGAAATGACAGACTGATTAATTCTCACTTTTCTTCTGTTTTCTCTGACAAAGAGAATGGTGAATGGATTGGTGAATGTAGAACAAACATAATTAAGAGGTCATTGGAATTCGAGATAAATCAGGGAATGATGAGAGAGGCCTAGATGCCTTCCTCGAATTCAAGTAATTAGATTCAGAAAATGACATCCTAGTGTACTGAAACAACTTGCCAATGTGGTTGTGGTGGAGGAAGGGACAACTTATATACTACATACATGAAAGAGATGATATGAAACAAGATCTCAGACAGGGTCAAACAATGAGCATAACCTAATAAGATGAAGCTTAATAGGGGTTTAAAAATTAACTTCAAAAATACATAATGGAAGAGACATGGCTAGACTGCCGCTTATCTGAAAAAAAAGATATATGGATTTTTCTGGTCTATAAGTTCAATATGAGTCAATATTGAGATATGGCAGTCACTAAAGTTAATGCAATTTTTAGATTTCATTAAGGGAGAGGGATACTTTCAAGGTATGAGGGGAGGAAAATACTGACATATCCTGACCTGATTAGACTACAGACCACAGACAGAGTAATGTGCCTACATATGGGTACACATTTGAGGAAAGACATTGACAAGATTAGTTTTGTCCAGAGGAGAGCTTTCAGAATAGTGAAATACTTGAGTTGTTGCCAAATGAGGAAGAATTTCAGAAACTGAAGAGTTTAGCTTAAAGGACAGGTGAACAAGATAAGTAATTTCAAGTACTGACAGGGCTGTTATGTGGAAAACAGATTAGATTTGTTCTTTTTGATCCCAGAGGATGGAACTAGAGCAGTGGATAGAAATTACAAACAATTAGAATTTTAAACTTGATGTAACAAAAGCAACTTCTAACTAATTCAAGCTTTCCAAAAGTAGAATCATTTATGTTGGGGAAGTAGAAGGTCTTTAGAGGAAGGATAAATAACCATTTGTTAGGGTCTAGTAGAAGACATACATTTTTAGGTATGGGATAGATTAGTTGGAATGGCTAGGTGGCACAGTGGATAGAGTGTTGGAGCTGGAGTCAGAAAGGGTTTTCTTGAGTTCAAATTGAACATCTGACACTTACTAACTATGCAAGTCACTTAACTTTGTGTGCCTCAGTTTCCTCACCTGTAAAATGAGTTGGAGAAGGAAATGGCAAATCATTCCAGTATCTCTGCCAAGGAAGACCCAAATAAGACCATGAAGAATTTAACATGACTGAAGCAAGTAAATGACAAAATAGATGACTTCTTAAATTTGACATTCTTTGATTTTATGAGTTGATGTTGGTGATCTTTAAGAAATTATGTGAGACGGGAGAGGTATGTAATATTAGGAAAAAAATCAGTGTCTTGATTTTCAGAGAAGGGAATGGAGTTGTCATTGTTGTTGTTGTGTTCGTCCTTCGTTGTCAAAGAAGGCCATACCATCAGGGAAAAAATGACATGACTTGCACTTGACTTTGTTTGGAGTGAGAGAGGACTGTGCAGATCACCAGCCTCACTTCTCCTCCAGAGCCATCTGAATCCAGTGATCAGATAATTCATCAGGATGACTGGAGATGACCCAGGATGCACTGGAAGACCTTGGCCCCTTTAGGCCTTAAGAGTGATTATCAATAGTAACCGTTGCTGTTTCCCTGCCGGTTTGATTTAGGCATTTTTTTCTTTGGCTCATTAAAGGGATCATGCCCTGATGACTTATTAAACAGACCTATTCACTGAATGGGCATTACTTCACCCTGTGTAAATATTTAAATAGGCCTTGGCCTAAAGGGGCCAAGGTCTCCAATTGCATCCTGGGCCATTTCCAATCATCATAATGAATATCTGGTCATTGGATTCTCTGGAGGAGAAAGTGAGGCTGGTGACCTTGCACAGCCCTCCCTCGTTCAAAACAAAGTCAAGTGCAAGTCATGTCATTTCTCTGATGGCATGCTCTTCTTCAGCAATGAAGGACAAACACAACAATCTGTGAGTTGTCATACCATAAATCAGTGAACTTGCCTTTGCTTCCTGGTAAAATTTGAAAATGTACTCTGTGTTGTGAGGTTCCTTCTAGACCTAGCAGGTTCTGTTTTATGGTTCTTTCTAGTTATAACATTCTATGTCCAATGACCCTTTAAAGTTCTAACAATTTGTGTTCTTTTTTTCTTTCTAAATTTATTTATTTTCAGTTTTCAATATTCACTTCTACATAATTTTGAATTTCAAATTTTCTCCTCATCTCCACCCTCCCCCCGCCCCAGGACAGCATGTATTTTAATTACCCTTTCTTCACCCTCCCCATCCCCTTCCCCTTTTTTTCCTATAAAGCAAAATAGATTTCTATATCCCATTTCCCGTTGCCTATGCATCTTATTTCCTAGTTGCATGTAAAAACAATTTTTAACATTCATTTTTAAAGCTTTGAGTTCCACATTCTCTCCCTTCTCTCCCTCCTCACCCACCCTCATTGAGAAGGCAAGCAATATGATATAGGTCATACATGTACCCATGCAAAACACTTCCATAACAGTCATGTTGTGAAAGAATAACCATATTTCCCTTTATCCCATTTCACCCTCTATTTATTCTGTTCTCTCCTTTGACCTGTCCCTCTACCAAAGTGCTTGCTTCTGATTACACCTTACCCCAATCTGCTGTCCCTTCTATTATCTCCCCTCTCTTAGACCTTTCTCCCCTGCTTTTCTGTAGGGTAAGATAAACTTCCATATTGAATTGAGTGTGTATGCTACTCTCTCCTGAAGCCAAATCCAATGAAGAGAATATTCACTTATTCCCTCTTATCTTCCCCTTCTTCCCCTCCATTATAAAAGCTCTTTCTTGCCTCTTTCATGTGAGACGATCTATTACATTCTACCTCTCCCTTTCTCTTTCTTCTAGTACATTTCTCTAAACACTTAATTTTTTTTAGATAGCATTCCTTCATATTTAGCTCACCCTGTGCGCTCTCTCTCTCTCTCTCTCTCTCTCTCTCTCTCTCTCTCTCTCTCTCTATATATATATATATATATATATATATATACACACACACACACACACACACACACACACACACACACACACACACATATATATGTATATATATGTGTGTGTGTGTGTGTGTGTGTGTGTGTGCACAGGGGCATGCAAATACATTCACACACACACATATTTCCTCCAATTATCCTAATACTGAGAGAGGTTTCATGAGTTACAAATATCATCTTTCTATGTAGGAATTTAAACAGTTTAACTTTAATAAGTCCCTTATGGTTTCTCTTTTCTGTTTACCTTTTCATGCTTCTCTTGATTCTTTTATCTGAAAGCAAATTTTCTATTCAGCTCTGGTCTTTTCAACAAAAAAGGTTGGAAGTTCTCTATTTCATTGAAGTTCTTTTTTCTCCTCTGAAGTTTTATTCTCATTTTACTGGGTAAGTGATTCTTGGTTGTAATCCTATCTCGTTTGACCTCCGGATTATCATATTTCAAGCCCCCTGATCCCTTAGTATAGAAAGTGCTAAGTCTTTTGTTATTCTGATTGTGTTCCACAATACTTGAATTGTTTCTTTCTGACTGCTTGTGATATTTTCTCCTTGACCTGGGAACTCTGGAATTTGACTACAATACTCCTAGGAGTTTTCCTTTTCGGATCTCTTTCAGGAGGTGAATGGTGAATTCTTTCCATTTCTATTTTACCCCTCTGGTTCTAGAATATCAGGGCAGTTTTCCTTGGTAATTTCTTGAAAGATGAAACCTAGCCTCTTTTTTTTGATCATGAATTTCAGAGTCCAATAATTTTAAAATTATCTCTCCTCAATCTATTTTCCAGTTCAGTTGTTTTTCCAATGTGATATTTCACATTGTCATATATTTTTCATTCTTTTGGTTTTGTTTTATAATTTCTTGATTTCTTATAAAGTCATTAGCTTCCATTTGCTCTATTCTAATTTTTAAGGAATTATTTTCTTCAGTAAGCTTTTGGATCTTTTTTCCATTCTGCTTTTTAAGGCATTCTTCTCCTTATTGACTTTTTGGACCTCTTTTGCCATTTGGGTTAGTTTAATTTTAAAGGTTTTATTTTCTTCAGCATTTTTTGGGTTTCCTTTAGCAACCTGTTGACTCATTTTTCATGATTTTCTTGCATGACTCTTTATTTCTCTTCCCAATTTTTGCTCTACTTCTCTTACTTGATTTTCAAAATCCTTTTTGAGCTCTTCCATGGCCTGAGACCAATTCATATTTTTCTTGGAGGCTTTGGATGCAGGAGCTTTGGTTTTGTTGTCTTCTTCTGGTTCTATGTTTTGATCTTCCTTGTCACTAATGATGTAAGAAAATACATCTTCACTGACAAAGTAAGAGAAAGTAAGGATCTATAGTCTGTTTCTTTTCCCCTATTTGCTCATTTCCCTAGTCAGCTACTTGACTTTTGAGCTCTTTGTTAAGTGAGGGGTTCCAAAAGCAGCCTCCACTTCAGTAGTGACTACTGCTGCCTTGAGGCTAGGGCTGGGGCCTCTCAGCCAGGTGGCAGATTTTTCCCACTGATGATTGAAGCTATCTGATGTTTGTGGGTTGAGAAGTCTGGAAACCACAGCAGCTGCCAGCAGTTCAGTCCCCTAAGGCCTGCTTCAGCTCTGTCTGTGCTGGTGCCCTTTCCAAACTGTGCTCTGCTTCCAGCCTGGTGTAAAAGAACTTTTCTGTCAACTTTCCAGATTGCCTTGGGCTGGAAATTTGCTTCACCCTATCAGTTTATGGCGTCTGCTGCTCTAGAATTTGTTTAGAGTCATTTTTACAGGCTTTTTGAAGGATTTGAAGAGAGAGCTCTAGCAGGTCTTTGCTTCTATTCTGACATCTTGGCTCCATCCCCTAACAGCTTATGTTCTAAGTGCTCTTCTAGTTTTAAGACTATGTAATTCTATGATCCCACACCAGCATTTTTCTCTTTACTAAGTCATGACTTGGTAGCTAGTCAGATACTTTGGAACACTTATCCTCTTTGCCTCTCCCATCTAGGGAGTCCAACTGGGTGGATATCAAATTCAATTTATGTGCTCTCTGGAAAAAGCCTGCATTTTCTTCCAATAGCATGGAGAGAAGAGAAGGATTACTACTTCTGGCCTAGGTCAAGTCAGGACTGCCAAGCTAGTCTGAAGTAAATAAAAGTGTAGGATCTTTTAGAAATTTAGAGCCAGGTGGATTTCTTTTCCTTGTACTTAAAATTTTACAGAAGTGACTGATAAAGATATTAGACTGTATTAATAGGCTTGTTGAGAATTGGCTGAATAAATGGTTCAAAAAGATGTAGATTAATGGATCAATATCATCCAGGAGAGGAATATCTAGTGATATTTTCAAAAGTAAATATCCTGTTCATAATACTCTTTTCAACAATTTTATATCAAGGATTTGCATGAGTAAATAGACAGTATGCTTATTCAGCTTGTGGACAGCACAAAGCTTAGAGAAAAAGTTAACATGTAGAAGAAAGAATCAGAGTCTAAAGCAATGTGAAGAAATTGGACCAATAGATCAGTCTGAAAAAAGGAATTATTCTAGAGGTAAAAGAATATATTTAGACTTATAATTGGTTCAAAATAATTACCTAGATAAATACAGGCATTATTTGATTATCAAATATGCATCAATGATGTGATTTAGCAGTCAGAAAACTCAAGGTTTATCATGTGGAAGAAATTATATTTGAGAGTCCAGTGGAACTGAATGAGAGCCCCAGAGCCCCAGGTATCTGTGGCAACATGTCCTGAGACTATCAGCCGGCAGATTAAATGTCTGTAAGTCACCTACTTGTACTTCCAGGAGCCAAGATGGCTCTCCCCCTCCCCTTGTTGACCTTGAAAGACCCATAAAATATTTCCCCAGAAAAATTCTGGCTCAGTGGGATCAGCCAAAGGGGCAAACAATATCTTAGCATGTGAGGCTGGGAAAATTGCTAAGGAGGATCCCTCTTGCTATAGGTGAAGGGGACCAGTGCGGCACAAGAGCTGTCCCAGACAGCCTTATCTCAGCAAACCAGGGGGAGATCCTGAGCCCCAAGACACTAGCACAGATGGGATCACCAACCACTGAGCTTGCCTATGTTCTAGCTCAGCAGAGGAGACCTGCTGAAGTCAGACCACCAGTCCCCCACATTTAACACAGCTAACTCCAGAACAACTCTGAGGAAACCCAGAAAGGCTTCACCTAGACTCTGCTTTCTCACACCAGCCAGCTCAGCACCAGGTAAGCTGCAGCATTTTAGCTTCTAGCTGACAGAACCAGAGGCCTCAACATGCAAAGTCTCAAGTCCAAGGCACAAGAATGTGGGAGAGAGCCCCTCATGCCCTAGAAGCAGAGATCTACTTTAAAAGCCAGGAAAAGAATGATCATCATGAGTAAGAAGCAAAGCAGAAAAGAAAAGACCATATAATCTTTCTATGGGGACAAGGACCAAAACACGAATACCAAAGAGGTCAGCATTGAGACTGTACTCCCATCTGAAACCTCAGAAGGGAATATGAATTGGTCGCAATCCAAGCACTCTTGGAAGAGAAGAAGAAGGATTTTAAAAACCAAATTAGAGAAATAGAAGAAAAACTGGCCAATGATTTTACAAATATGAAAAAAGAATTCACTGAAAAGAACAGTTCCTTAACAAGGAAAATTGAACAAATGGGAAAGGAAGCACAAAATCTAACTGGGAAAATTGGACAAATGGAAAAGGAAGTACAAAAACTAACTGGAGAAAATAACTCCTTAAAAGGAACAATGGGACAGATGGAAAAGGAGATGCAAAAGTTAACTGAAGAAAACAATTTGATAAAAATTAGAATTGGCCAAGTAGAAGCTAATATCTGTATGAGACATCAATAATCAGTCAAACAGAATCTAAAGAATGAAAAGATAGAAGAAAATGTAAATTATCTACTTGGAAAAACAGCTTACCTGGAAAATAGATGCAGGAGAGAAAATCTAAGAATTATTGGTCTACTGGAAAGCCATGATGAAAAAAAGAGCCTGGACAATATCTTCCAAGAAATCATCAAGGAAAACTGCCCAGAAGTTCTTGATCCAGAGGGTCAAATAGTCATCAAAAGAATCCATGGTTCACCTCCTGAAAGGGATCCCAAACTAAAAGCATCAGAGAATATCATAGTCAAATTCCAGAACTATCAAGTGAAGGAGAAAATACTACGGTCAGCCAGAAAGAAACCATCCAAATATTGAGGAGCTACAGTCAGTAACACACAGGACCTTGCAGCTTCTAATTAAAAGATCAAAGGAATTGGAGTATGATATTCTGCAAGGCAGAGGAGCTGGGACTACATCCAAGGATCAATTACCCAGAAAAGTTGAACATCGTATTTCAGGCAAAGAGATGGACATTCAGTGAAACAAGGGATTTCCAGACCTTCCTGATGAAAAGGCCAGAGCTCAACAGAAAATTTGATCTTCAAACACAAGTCTCAAGAGAATCATATAAAGGTAAACAGGGGAAAAAAAGTTGTTAGTCAATATGGGCATACTGTTTACATCCCTATAAGGGAACATGATACTTGTTAATCTTGAGAATTGTATATTTATCATGATATATAAAAGGGATATACATAGATAGAGAGAGCAGGTATAAAGTAAATGATATGATGATAAAAATATGATTTAAGGATGCTAAGGGATTGTAACAGGAGATATGAATAGGAGGAGGCCAAAAATCATAAAATACATCACAGGAAGAGGCACAAAATTATATAACAGTAGAGGGAAAGAGGGGAAGAAGATGAGCATTATTTGATATTTACTCTTATCTGATTTGGTTCAAGGAAGGAACAACAAACTCAGTTAAGTATAGAAATCTAACTAGCTCTATAGACAGTAGGAGGGGAAGGAGGAAAGAAAAGGGAGGGGAGGTTAAAATGGAAGGAAGAAGTAGTCAAGGTAAAGGGGATTAAAGGGGAGGGGGATGAAAGAAGTGAGGGAAGACTAAGGGAGGTGGTGGTCAAAAATTAAAACTCTGTTGTGGAGAGGAAGGGAGAACTAAAAGCATAAACAAAGGGAAAGGGAATGGAGGGAAAGACAAGATAGTAATCATAACTGTGAATGTGAATGAGATGAACTCTCTCATAAAATGGAGACAGATAGCAGAATGGATTAAAATCCATAATCCAACAATATGTGGTTCACAAGAAACACATTTGAAACAGGGGGATACGCACAGGGTAAAGGTAAAAGGTTGGAGCAGAATATATTGTGCTTCATCTGATGTAAAAAAAACCCAAAAAACCAGAGGTAGCAATCCTAGTCTCAGACAAAGCAAAAGCAGAAATAGATCTAATCAAAAGAGATAAGAAAGGAAACTATATCCTCCTAAAAGGTACCATAGACAACGAAGCAATATCATTACCAGCATATAAGCTGCAAGTGGTATAGCATCCAAATTCTTAGAGGAGAAGCTAAGGGAGTTACAAGTAGAAATAGACAGCAAAAGTATATTAGTGGCTGACCTCAACCACCTTCCTACTCTGAACCTCATACATCTAACCTGAGAATAAACAAGGAAGAAGTTAAGGAGGTGAATAAAACTCTGGATAAGGTAGGTATGATAGATCTCTGGAGAAAATTGAATGGGGATAGAATTTGAATGGGGATAGAAAGGAATATACCTGAACCAATATAATAAAAATGACAATTTTACCTAAATCAATTTACTTATTCAGTGCCATACCAATCAAACTATCAGATAATTATTTTCTAGAGCTAGAAAAAATAATACTAAAATTCATCTGGAAGAACAAAAGGTCCATAATATCAAGGGAACTAATGAAAAGAAATTCTAGGGATGGTGGCCTAGACCCTAACCCTACCTGATCTCAAATTGTATTATAAAGCATCAGTCATCAAAACCACTTGGTACTGGCTAAGAAACAAAGGGGTAGAACAGTGGAATATGTCAAGTACTCACAACACAATAGTCAATAAATATAGCAATCTACTGTTTGATAAACCCAAGGACCCCAGCTTCTGGGATAAGAACTCACTATTTGACAAAAATTGCTGGGAAAACTGGATAACACTGTGGTGGAAACTATGCATAGACAGAATAAAGTCCAAATGGGTACATGATCTAGGTATAAAGATTGATACTATAAGCAAATTAGTGGAGCAAGGAGTAGTGTATTTATCAGTTTATGGAGAATGGGGAAATTTTTGACTAAACAAGAGATAGAAAACATTATAAAGTGCAAAATGGATAATTTTGATTACATCAAATTGAAAAGTTTTTTCACAAACCCAATGCAACCAAGATCAGGAAGGAAGAAGAAAACTGGAAAAGAATTTTTGCAAGTAGTATCTGTGATAAAGGCCTGATTTCTAAAATATATAGAGAACTGAGTCAAATGTACAAGAATACAAGTCATTCCCCAATGGATAAATGTCAAAGGATATGAACAGGTAGTTTTCAAAGGAAGAAATGAAATCTATTCATATAAAAAAATGCTCTAAGTCACTATTGATTAGATAGAGAGATGCAAATCAAAACAACTCGGACATTCCCACATCACACCTATTAGATTGGCTAACATGACAAAACAGGAAAATGATAAATGTTGGAGAAGATGTGGGAGGTTTGGAACACTAATTCTTTGTTGGTGGAGCTGTGAGCTGATCCAACTCTAGAGAAAAATTTGGAACTATGCCCAAAGGGCTACAAAAATGTGCATACCCTTTGACCCAGCAATACTACTTCTAGGGCTATATTCCCAAAAGATCATAAAAATGGGAAAAGGTCCCACATGTACAAAAATATTTATAGCAGCTCTTTTTGTGGTGGCCCAAAACTGGAAATCAAGGGGATGCCTATCAATTGGGGAATGGCTGAATAAATTGTAGTATATGAATGTAATGGAATACTATTGTGCTATAAGAAATGATGAATGGGAAGACTTCAAAGAGGCCTGGAAAGACTTATATGAACTGATGCTGAGTGAAAGGAACAGAACCAGGAGAACTTTGTATGCAGCAACAACCACAGTGTGTGAGGCATTTTTCTGGTAAATAGTACTTCATTGCAATACAAGGACTTAAAAATTCCCAATGGACTCTTGAGGCAAAATGCCTTCCACATCCAGAGAAAGAACTGTGGAATTTGATCACAGAATGAAGCAAAGTATTTTCTTTTGTATTATGTTTTGTTTTGTTTTATAATTTCTCCCACTCATTTTAATTGTTCTATGCAACATGACTAAGGTGAAAATGTATTTAATAGGAATATATGTGTAGAACCTAGTTGTATGCTGTCTCAGGGAAGGAGAGGGCAGTAAGGGAGGAAGGAGGATTAGAAGGAGGGGAAAAATCTAAGATATATGGAAGTGATTGTAGAACACCGAAAGCAAATAAAATAATTTAATTAAAAAGAAAGAAATTAGATTTGATTTTTTTGGTTCCAGAAGGCATAACTAGGAATGATAGAGGAAAATAATGGAAATGGATTTTGGCTTGTTCTAAGGACATGCTTCCTAATGATTAGAGCTATGAAAAGGGTAAAGAGGGTACTAAGTATTCAGGTAAAAACTGGTAGTGACCACCTCTTAGGGATGGTAGAATACTGGAAAGTGAGTCAGGAAGACCTGAGTTCAAATCCTGCCTCAGATATAAGATTTGTGACCACAACTCCCTTAAAACTCCTTAGATTTCATCATTTTGCTCATCTGTAAAATAAGGGGGTTAAATTCTATGACCTTTCATTTCCCTTAGCTGTAAATCACAGCTCCTATAATATATATGTTGTCCCTCAGTCTAAGTAGTTGGCTGGCACTCCTTTTCTGGTTTTATATTTCCTGCAAAACGTAACATTTTAATGTTTCTTTACATGTAATAGTTGGCAGTATGTTGTAGCCTACTTATTTCCATCATCTGTGTTTCTATTGGCTTGTGGATCATTCACATTCTGAATCTTCTAAAATTGTGTTGTTATATGATTTGCAACTTTATGGTATCACTGAAAGAGTAAGTTTAGAAAAGCTCATATCTAAGGCAGGAAGGTGGTATAGGCAATAGAAGCTATTGCACTTGGAGTCAGGAAGATTTGAATTCAAATTCTGTCCCAAGTCTTTACTAGAAGTGTGGCCCTATGCAGGTTATGTAACCTCTCCCAGCCTCAGCTTCCTCATATGTAAAATGGGGACAGTAATAGCATCTACCTCATTGAATGAGAGAACATATGCAAAGTCTTTGCAAACCTTGAAAGTTTAGGTAAATGTGAGCTTTTTATTTAGTAGTAGTTTTTGTTATTTTCAGGTAAGCTGCAGGGGGATAATTTTCTTTTTTTTGGCTCTTGCAATTCTCAAAGATCAAGGTCTATGTTGGGGTAGAAGGCCCCCAAAATGAGGAACTTGTGAATCTAGAAGTACCGAAAAGAATGATAAAAGCAGGTCTCTTTTTAAGGATAATATCTCAATGCTCTTGTCAAAACAACACAAAAATAACCACCTAAACCCACCAACTCAAATTGGGAATGTGAAAATCAGATATGCCTGAAGAGACTTCAAGTCTGGAAAATTGAATTACTGTTTTTTTGAGAGTGCTCCCATGTCAGCCCCTACAAACTTCCATGCCTCCAAGTAATTGTAACTTTAAATAATTGAATACAGATGTTTCCACAAATGGTGATTTTGTGCTTCGATTGAAGTGTCTGCAAGGATTCTCCTCCACCCCCTCCCTTTCCCCCCTTTTCCTCCTCTTCTCTCTCTTCCTTCTACTTACACCTTTCACCATATGCTAGCATTTCCCCTCCACTTTGAGTGGTCCATTCTCTTCATTTTGAAGGTAGGTTCCCTTTGGTGGTGCTTGCTTGGAACTATTCGCCACCCAGATTTTCTTGCTGTGGATCCTTTCCTGAGGGCCCATGATGTCACTTTTCTGTGATAGCTTCCTTATTGGGCCAGCATTGTGAACATTGTCTCTCATGGTCATTCTCTACCATTGTGAATGCAGTGAGTTTTGTTTGACCTAGATAAAACACTGTAACTAGCACTGGAGTAAATGGTTTTGTCTTAGGGTGCTTGCCTCCGGGGAAACAAATTTCATCATTGGAAGAGAGATGAACTTTCCTGCCTTCTGTGATTGCCATTCTCACACCATCCCATGGCTTACTTTCTGAGGTGGGGGGAAGGAGGTTCCACTTTCTTTCCATTGTAACTACTATTCTCATGGTAGCAGCCACATCTCAGCCATTCCCTCATTGTCCTGTCATTCTGGTATTTCTCTTGTGGATTTTGCTATCCTCCCCTGAAGGTTTTATTTTTAACTTTACATTTAAAGTCAGAAGGCATTTAAGAGATCATCTAGTCCCAATTCCTCTTTTTATAGAGGAAGAAACTGACTCAGAGGGGAGAGGTAATGCCCAAAGTCACTCAGTAAATCAGCGGCAGAGCCAAGATTGGATTCCAGGTATTCTGACTGTAGAATTCCTTTATAGAATGTCGGAGTTAGAAGAAATCATTTTGGCTAATCTGTGTCCCTGAAAAGGGACTCTTTATAACATCTCTGCAAAGGCTCATCTACTCTGTGTTGAAGACCTCTGCTAATAAGGAACTCACTAACTTTCATCCCACTTTTAGACAACTCCAATCTTTAAGAAATTTTATCATGTACTGAGCAGAGACTGGCTTCCCTA
The DNA here is from genome assembly GCF_028372415.1 of Notamacropus eugenii. Taxonomy (NCBI): domain Eukaryota; kingdom Metazoa; phylum Chordata; class Mammalia; order Diprotodontia; family Macropodidae; genus Notamacropus; species Notamacropus eugenii. Next base: position 54,466,243 of record NC_092877.1, read on the forward strand.
TAACTTTCACTCACTGTGCCTAGCTCTGTCATATGGGGTCAAAATAACAAGTCAAATCCCTCTTCTCCATGAAAACTCTTTAGCCAGTCAGTCACAAAGCATTTATTAAGCATGTAATATATGCCAGGCAGTGGGGATACAAAAAAAAGCACTCAAGGAACTCATATTCTAATGTAGGAAAGCACTTGAAATCAGTGATCAGGTCTCCTTTAAGTCTTTCCTTTCCCAGACTAAATGTCTCCTGTTGCTTCAGCTGATCTTTGTATGACATCATCTTTAGTCTCCCACCAACCTGGTTGCCTTCCTTTGGATGTTCTCCAGCTTGTCATTGCCTTTCCTAAAATGTAGCTCTTTCCCACTCCACAAGGTTGTCTCTGGGCATCACATGGCCTATGTATAATGACATAAACTTGAGAATTTATGGGTTTAAAAATACTATTGCCATTAATCAATGATATGAAGGTTGCCCACATATTAATTAACCAAATTAAGTCAAAGTTCCTGTTCTTATTTTCTCAGTAAGTTGACATTCTGTCTTTGCTGCATTGCATTTAATAGGATTTTGCTTTAAATAGAATTAACTTTAAGATATTGGTTCAATGATATGTTGAAAATATTGGTAATGTGGCTTGGATGATGGCTTAGATAATGTATTTATTAGACTTGCAAATGACAAAAAGCTGGAAAAGGTAGCTCATATGTCATCATCAGATTCAGGGTCCAAAATGATTTCTGGAGGCTATAATGTTAGACTAAATCTAACAGAGTGAGTCATTGGATATGATAGGAATAAATGTAAAACCGACTGAGGTTAAAAGAAAACAACCGTACAAGTAAAAGGATGGGGACAGTATGGCTAGGCAGATATTTGTAAAAGAAAGACTGAGATTTGAATATACTTCAAGGTCAATGTAAGTTAACAGCATGACAACAGCCAAACAGCCAATTTAATCTTGGATTGCATTAAGCAATTTAGAGTGTTTTGAATCCACCATGGTCAAATTCCATTCAGCTTGGAGAGCCACATTTTAGGAAAAGCATTGAGAGGCTATAGAACATCCAGAGGAAAGTAAATATCCCCAGTGCTTAACACAATGCTTGATAAAGAGTAGGTTCTTAGTAAATGTTAATTGAGTCACTGACAGGATGGTGAGAGGGCTAGGAGCTACCTTACATTGAAAAAACTAGGAGTAGTTGGCCTGGAGAAGATAAGGTTTGGTGGAAATGGTGCAAACAGCCTGTGCTCACTGAGCATAATTGAAATTTGAGGATTATTATGTTCAGTTGGGATTAGATTTACTCTTCCTGTACCTAAAGGACAGAATTAGGAAGAGTGAGTAGAAGTTACACAGAACTGCATTCTGGCTCAGTTCAAGGAAGAACATCCTCACAAAACTGTCCAAAAGTAAAATAGACTCTCTTTTTAGGTAGGGAGATCCCTATTACCACAGGTGTTTAAACAGTAGAAAGATAACAACTTTTGGGGAGCATTGTGGAGAGGAATCACTTTTCAGGTAGCAGTTGGACCAAATGACTTCTTAGGTCCATTACAGCTCTAAAATCTAGAGATTCTAAGATTAAATGGAGGTGTTGAAAATCCAATGAACATTTTGTTCTAAGCGTATGACTTTTCCAAAGTATGCCACTCGGAAACAAACAACTATTCCTCTATTCACTTCTAGGGAGTTTTTGATGGATGTTAACTTGTTCCTTTTGTTTTTGTTCTCCTTTTATTCCTTAAACTTTTTATTTTTTTTTCAATTGTTCATTAAAGAACTGTTGGAATTCTAATATACCTAGGTTTTCTAGATTCTTTTCTACTTGTTTCTTGATTGTGTTTAATTTGGTGATACATCATTCACATTTTTTATTACATATCCCAACTATATATTCATGTATGTAATCTTTCAAAGCTTTTCCACTGGTCTTCAATAGTTAGTTCATTGCATCTGCTTCAGAGTGCCTGTTTTTATACACGTTTTAAGGTTACTTCTTGATGGAGCTACCTTTTTTCCTATAATTTTTACCATGACAATGGTCACTCCATGTCAATCAATCAAAAACATTTATTAGGCACCTACTACATTTAGGCACTATGTCGTATGCTATGGTGTGCAGGTCCTAAGTGTTTTTGTACTTTCTGTCAAATATAGGAGGATGATAGCATATGAAAAATTCTACCTTTTTTTGAAGGAATCTGTCTTGATATAATTGCTCTGTTAGTTGGATCCTTACTGTCAAAGTCACAAAAGTATTTCTCAAAATTCCATCCTAAGTCTGCTCATCTCCTCTTCAAAATCATTTGAGATATGTGTGACATTTTTCAACTGTTTTATTTTAAGGGATGTTTTCTGAGTTTTAAGTTATCATTACCAATAATCTTTTTCATTCATTATTTTTACTCTTCAAACTTCCATAAATCCTTGATTTTATCTTTTTTTTATCTAATCAAAGCTTAGGGATGAAATTATTTCTCAAAATTGACCTCCATTACTGATCTGTTATTCCTGCTTTGAGAGAGGACATGTGGGTCATCTGACCCTATTAAGGGAGAAATATGGAGAGAAAGAGAACAAATATTGCAAGACAGACATGTGGGAAAAAATAGACTTTCAATATGTCCCTGAACTACTCTTGGTTATGCTGAGGTATTTTGCTTCCCCTGGGAAAATTCATTCACTCTGTGTATTATCTGGTATATTTTATTTTATATAGGTTCTCTGATTTCTACTTGCTATTTGTGTGGATAAATGGGTTTATCAAAATTTTATTTTTACTTATATTTATTAATAATATATTGTTATATACAATATGGCATACAACATATTTATTATTATCTATAAACCATCAATATTCACTGTTTTTGATGGTCTTTTGTGTAACTTTTGGTGAAAAAGCTACCAAATGCTTGGATATAAGCTGCACCCTTTTACCTTTAAGGTATAGGAACAAGGAAAGAAGATTAGAACCTCAAATTCATTTCTCCAAGATTATCAGATAATTTCCCTAGATTAATTTAAGGGAAGGTTGATAGATAGAGTTTTCTGGTTTTCTGGCTCTGACATCAGGAGAGTGACCAGCCTAGTGATCCCAATCTCCTACTCTCCTCCAGGAGGGAATCAAACCCCTTTGAGAAGGATGGAGAGGGGTGGACAAGACTCTTTGCTCAAGAGCAAAACCCCTTGGAGAAAGGTAGGCAAGATTCCCAGTGTATTTACTAATTACTCTCTGTGAGTTGCATTTAGACAACCTATATTGACATACATACATACATATATATATATATATACATATATATGTATATATATATATATATAATATATGGGCAAAAAGCATGCACACATCTTTCATTGCTATAATCTGATGCTTATTTAAGACCCTCAGAGCTTTCTTTTACATTTGTCATAAGTAGTATCAACTGCCTATAATCATCTATTGATAAACATTTTTAAGCACTTACAATGCACCATATAGTATAGCTAGTTAATAGTAATAAGTGCTCCTATAGAGATAGATATATCTCCTATAGAGATATAGCTCCTATCTCTATAGTTCTTTAAAGGCTCTACAGCACTTTCTGAACATCACCTCTGTTGTGTAGGAAGTGCAACTATTACTGTCCTTGTTTTACAGAAGTGGAAACTGAGACTCAGGGAGAAAAAGTGATTTACACAAGGTCATGCTGCTAGTCAATGTTGAAAACAGCATAAGAATTGTGATCTCTTGACTCAAGATCCAAAACTCTTCTTACACAATCAATTCTAACATAGGACTTAGAAGAAAATGTTTTAACTTGTACCTCTGTACCAAGATGTGCCAAGCATGTGCCAGGCCCTTTGTTATCTATGGGAAGAGTTGTCTTCCATAGCCAACTTAATACTGAGTATTCAAAAGTTGTTGGGCAAGGAGAGAAGGCGTTAGGGAGAGAAGGAATTAGCACAACACCCCAGTGGTCAATGAGCCCCAAGTGCTGCAGAGCACAGTGGACTGTGGGGAAGAAAAGTTCTAGCTTTCTTCTCTAGAAAGGATAGTAAGAGTAAGAATAGCATACATTTACGTCATGTTTTAATTCTATCATCCTACTAGCCTGAATCAATGGTAAAAACCCTTGATTGAAAGCAGAGCACCTGAATTCTAATCAATATTTGTCCATTTCTCACTATGTGACCTTGGGAGGTTCATTTGTCTCTGACTTTTATTTTCCCTGGTCCCTTCAACTAGATGAACAGTCTTTCAGGTCCTGTTTAGCTTTAATGTTCTCTGTTCTAAAGTCCCTTCCGCTTATAGCATTTTGTTTTCTATATTTTAAGATCCTTTCCAAATCTGACATTTTTTATGTTCTTAAGCCTTTTTCTAGCTTTAGTATTTTATGTTCTAAGGCATCTGCCACATCTGACATTTTAGGTTTTATGTTATAATATTTCTTCAAGCTTCAGTCTCTCTGAGATTCAGTTTTTCCAAATGAGCTGGATTTCATGGTTAAGAGAGTATTGGACCTGAAATCAGGAGAATGTGGCTTTGAATCACTTACTTATTGACTAGGCAAGCCTAATAGGCATCTAATTGGCACAGTAGATAGATTGTAGAACTCAGGGTCTGGAAGACTTAAATTCAAATCTTGTCTTAAATAATCATTAACTGTGAGATCCTAGGCAACTGACTTAATCTTTCCCAGTCTCAGTTTCCTAAGCTGTAAAATGGAGATATAATATCTATGTCAGGGTTGTTGTGAAGATCAAATGAGGTACCATATATGGAATGTTTTACATACCTTAAAGTGCCCTATAAATGTTAGCGATTATTAGTTAACCAATCAGTTTCCTCATCTGTAATAAGAAGGAATTGGATTTAGTGACTTCAAAGGTTTCTCCTGGCCCTAAATAGATGATTCAATTATCCTATGTCTTTAGATTCTTCCAGACTTCAACTCTAGACTTCTATGAATCTCTACAATGACCCTATGAGATAACTTGTGCTAATGTTATAATCTCTATTTTACAAATGAGGAATCTGAACCCAGGAAGGTTAGATGATTTGATTTGCCCAGAGTTCACACAGCCAAGTTAATGCCCAGAACCAAAGCTAGAACTCATCTCTCCAAGATACCAATATAGTTTGCTTTCCCCATCACCACAATGCCTCTTGTCTAATGTTAATTTTGATATTGCCTTACTAAAAATATGGGTCTGTGTAGAATTGTTTGAGTTTTGGCCTTGAGGGAGGGAAACCCTCAACAAAGAGCAGGAATTCCTACTTCACACTTTGGGGAATATTGTTCAGTAACTCATTATCCAGAGTAGTGGATCAGGTGGAAAATATGAACATCTGGGAAAAAAGATTGAGATGAGTTCATGGCTGCCTGAGCTATAATGAGTAATTCAAGGAAACGAGGCTGTTTGGGCAGATCCGGCCTTTCAAGATTTTGTAAAGTCAGTTTGGCACACTTATTCTCCCTGTTCTAGCCTCTTTTCTCTGTGTTCTCATCTGCAAAAGATTTTGAATGTAAAAACAACAGAATCTGTTAGACAGTAATATCTCCTATTTCAACATTGTGACAGGGTTTGCAAAGTTATTTTTCCCCATAAAGATTTCATTATTTTGGTAGATATTATTTTTAAGATAAGGAAACTGACAGAGATAGTGAGATGATGACCAGTCACACAACTCTTAAATATTTGACTCAGAATTTGAATCCAATTCTCTTGACTTCAAGTCTAGAATTCTCTTCATTCATTCATCCACAGAGTACATGGGATAGGTTTTGAATACTGGAGTTAAAAGTGACGTGAAGATTTGGAGCTTCTGTAACTGAATGTATGGTAGTACCACGGACAGAAGTAAGAAAGTCAGGAGGAAGAGCTGATTTGGGGGAAAGAAAAGGAATTCAGTTTTAAATGTCTCATGTTTGATATCATGGCAAAACATTTAGGAAATAATTGCAGACTATCCCTACTGTGATATTTAGAATATAGTTGGAAATGTGAGTTTGAAATCCTTTGATTGGAGTTTGGAGATCCTTTAACAGTAGATGACAAAATGGAAATCATGAAACAACTTCTCGAGGTTGGGAGAGGATGAAAATGAGAGAGGGAGAGAGACAGAGACAGAGAGAAAGACAGAGAGAGATGGGGAAGAGGGAGAGAGAGATGGGGAAGAGAAAGAGGGAGAGAGAGAAAGAGAGAGAGAGAGAGAGAGAGAGAGAGAGAGAGAGAGAGAGAGAGAGAGAGAAGAGAGAGAGAGAGAGAGAGAGAGAGAGAGAGAGAGAGAGAACAAAGTCTCACAGAAAGAGAAAAGAGATAGAAAGAGAAATTCCATTTAAAATGACTGCAGGTAACATAAAACACTTGGAATTCTATCTACCAAGACAACCCAAGAATTATATGAACACAATTGCAAAATATTTCTCACACAAATAAAAGATAGATCTAAACAATGAGAGAAATATTAATTGCTCAAAGGTAGGCTGAGCCAATATATAAAACTGACAATTGTACCTAAATTATTTATTCAATGCTATTCTACTCAAACTACCAAAGAATTATTTTATAGAACTAGAAAAAAATTATAGAAAGCTGGCCTCAGAAATAGGAAAATGTGGTCCATAAACCAAGTAAGTAGTTAATAAATGCTTCTTAATTGATTGACTTGCTGGCACTTTCTCTAAAATGAAACAGAATCTTGCGTTGTTTTAGTAGTGATTTCACTCTTCAAAAGTCAAAGAAAGCAAGGAAGGGGATTATTGTACTGTGTGTGTGTGTATGTGTATCTCTGTTTATGACTCTTCTAAGGTCACACAGATGGTGACTGTTATTTGTTTTGTTTTTCAATTATTTAACATTCATTTAAAAATGATTTCAAAATTTTCTTTTTCCCTCCAACTATTCCCTGACTCACTGAGAAATCAAACAATATGTCAATTATACATCTGAAATTATGCAAAATATCTTTCCATATTAGCCATGTTACAAAAAAACCCCCAAGAAATGTAAAGATAGAGAAATAATTAAACTTCAACTTGTACTCAGAATTCACCAGTTCTCTCTTTGGCTGTAGAAAGCATTCATTATTATAAGTACTTCAGAATTATCTTGGATTGTTGTCTTAATCAGAATAGCCACATTTCTTTTCACAACTGATCACCATTGCAGCATTGCTGTTACTGTATACAATGTTCTGGTTGTGCTCACTTCACTTTGCATCAGTTCGTATAAATCTGCTCTGGTTTTTCTGAAGCCATGCTGCTCATCATTTCTTGTAGCACAATAGTATTCCATCACAATCATACCTCATGACTTGTTTAGCCATTCCCCAATGGATGGGCATCCCCTCAATTTCTACTTCTTTGCCACCATGAAAAGAGCTTCTCTCGATATTTTTTTTACATATAGGTCCTTTTCATTTTTCTCTGATCTCTTTAGGATATAGACTTAGTAAAGATATTGTTGGGTCAAAAGATACGCACAGTTTTATAGCTCTTTGGGCATAATTCCAAATTGTTCTCCAGAATAGTTGGAGGGATCATTGTTTTGAGTCTGACTCTGACTAATGAGAAGGAACCAGTAGCTAAAGCTGCATTGATTGGAATCGTGGGAGAAATGACCACTCCATGATGAAAATTCATGAAAAAGAAGTTTGGGTATTTTATGACATTATATGGCATCAAAGCAGGGGATGTGTGGTTGTATACAAAGGGTCATATCTTCCCTTGCTTGATGTGAGTAATGAATGCCATGTTAGAATGAGCTTCCATTTCAATGTTCAATGTGCACTCACATGTAATTCCTTTGTTTTGCTTTCTTTTTACTGCCATTCTTAGGCCAAGGCAACCCAAAGACCATCTAGCCTATTTCAGATCTCTAAGCCCAATAACAAATGAATGAATGAGACAGTTTGCTTTACATCCTGTGAAACACAGCAAAGACTACTCCTAAGGCTAATTGTTGATTACTTGTGAACCTACCTTGTCTATGTGTTTTCTGTATACTCTTAACTGTAGGAAATCACTCATATTGAGAAGTCCATTTATACCACAAAAAACAAACTTTTCAATGTGCCAATTGATATTTCTCCTTGTATATGCTTGTTATAATGTATGGAATAAAGCTCTTTAATAACTTGTGAATGAATGAAAATGTAGAAGAAGTGCATTTATTAAAAGTTACAATGTGCTAAGTACTATGCTGAGTGCTCAGGATACAAATGAAAAATGAAACCAGCCTCTGTCCTCCAACCTATATTCTAATGGGAAGAATAGAGGAGAACACATCTTAGAGAAGAAATAAACAAGATGGGTATTTTGGTTTGGAAAGCAACAGGGATGGTGAGTGAAACCATAAGTGAATAGATTGAGATATCTTTTCTAGGAGCAATGATAGTGATTATAGTTCTGGAACTAGAATGACAGGGGAGTAAACCAGGGTCATGCATATGACAGCATGGAAACTGATATGTAAAGGTGGAAAATGAGGTGATGGTTGTTATTGCCATTATTATTGGTGGTGGTCCCTTGTCTTCTAAGAAGATCAATGGCATCACAAGGGCCAAGTCTTGACTTGTATATGAATTGGATTTGTGAGGCAGAGTTGTGTAAAATTATCAGTCTCACTCTCCAAAATCCAGTGGCAAGACAAAAGTCAAGATGATTGGTGATGGCCTAGGATGACCTTGGATGACCTTGGCCTTTCTAAATTAAGGTTGTTTCCCATGCCTCAGTTTGTCTGAGGCAACACTTATTCAATAACTAAGGGCTAGGTAAGAAATGAGACAAAAGATGGCTTAGTTTACCATTCCATCAATCTGGGATGGAAAGACCTTTAAATTTTTTCGTCAGAACAGAAAGCAATGCTATTTACAGCTATTCTAAAACTGAGCCATGATGTAGTGGGTGTTCATCATAGTAAATATACTAGGATCCCAGGGATGAAATTCAAGTCATGATCACTGATCAGTATTAATGTGGTATGCATTGATCCTTATTGATTCCTCCTCTCTTCTGAAAGGGGAAGAGCAAAATGTCACCTAAACCTCAATTGTTTCCATGCTTTCTCTTTTCTCATACTGGAAGCTATAGATTTAATCATACCTTGTTATAAGAACTCAAGTTTAGCCTATGGGCAATATAATGCCCCATTATCCATTTGACCATGTTCTCTGCTCTTATGTGGAGTTTCTATCATACAAAAAGTTACTAGTACAATGACAATAACCTAGAGACCCCAATTAGGAAAATTCCCAACATTTAAATAGAAGTTTGGAATTTAACATCTCATATATCTTTAACTGACCCTGGATATCTTTATGCTTGAGGCAAAATCAAGAGGCAGAAACCCTCTAGGTAGAAGAAATTGTATTCTAAATTATAATTAAGTAGGTCTTCTTGCCACAGCAACATGTACTGAACATTTCAGGGTGAACATATTTTGGCGATAATAAGTATGATGCCATGGGAACTTAGTCCAAGAGAAATGAGGACTTCTTAAAAGATACATTTCTAAAAACACAAATAGAAAAGATTCCCATAAAGAAGAAAAGAGAGGTTCTGTTGAAAGAGATCAATAGAGATGACTGTGGTTCTCATCAGCTATTTCAGATTTAACAGATATATATAAAAGTTGAAAGTCAGGGCATGATAAATGTTCAAAAAGGGGAATGGCCTCATAAAAGTAATGACAGGTTATGAATGCTCGAAAGGACCTGAGGCTGGTGGGGAAAACAAAGAATGACTGCAGAACTTTAAAATGTTTCTTCTAGTAAAGAGGGAGAACAAAGAAGTGACATAGAACCATTTCTGGAGTGGTGGAATGAGAAACAAGAGAAAGAAGGGAGGCAGTCAGTTCTTACTTTGTTTCTATTTTCCTTGCCAAGTAGAAGGATCTCAAAATTAAAAAAAAAGTTTTGGAGAATGAATTTGACTTTGATTCTTCTCAGAATTCTAGAATTGTGTTCCTGTCTGACCTCTCCTCAGTCTTCTTTGTTGGCTTTATCCATATCACAGACCCTAGCTGTGGGGTTTCCCCAAGATGCTGCCCTGGATTCTCTTCTCTTTATTTTCTTCATGTTCTCCCATTTGGTGACCTTTTCAGCACCCGTGGATTTAATCTTTATCTCTATGCTTAAGGCTCTCAGACTATATATCTAGTTCAAGTATCACTCCTGAGCTTCAGTTCTTTATCACCAACTGCCTACCAAACATTTAAAACTCAGTATTCTATAAACATCTCAGACTTAACAAATTCAAAACAATTCATCATCTTTCTCCCCAAATGCATCCTTTTTTCAAACTGCTCCAGTCCCATCGTGGAGATCATTGTTATTCTATCTCCCAGGTTCGCCACTTCAATATTATCCTCAACCACACACTTTTATTCTCCCTGTATATCTATTCAGTTGGCAAGGCTTACCGTTTCTACTTCCATGGCATCATTTTATCCTAGTCCTCCTCACACAGTAACCTCTTCAGTTTAGGTCCTCAAATCAGGCTCTCTGCCTTGAGTTTCTCTCCACTCTAATCTAACCTTCATTCAACCACCAAATATCCATCCTAAATCTATCTTATCCTACAGCTTACATTTGACCATGTCCCTCTCCTATTCAGTAGCTCTTTTTTTGCCTCTAGGATAAAATATAAATTCCTCTATTTGGCGTTTAATGCACTTACCAACCTGACCCCAACTAACCATTCCAGCTTCATCCTATCTTTCTTCTCCTCCTGGACTTGGCAGTTCAACTGGCTGGCCTTCCTGTTTCTTCCGTAAAGCACTCCATTTCTGGTCCAAAGTCTGTCCTAAATTCCTGGAATGGACTACTTCCTTGTCTTTTAGAATCACAATGTGATTCTAAGGAGGTAGTGCACTGGAAGATCTGAGTTCCAATCTAGTCTCGGACACGTACTGGCTATTTGCCTCTAGGCAAGTCATTTAACTTCCATTTGTCTCAGTTTCCTTAATTGCAAAATGAAGATAATAATAGCATTTACCTCCCAAGGTTGTCGTGACTGTCAAATGAAATAATATTTGTAAAGCATTCAGTATAGTACCTGGCACATACTGGACATATAAACGCTAGTTATTGTTATTATTAGTTGTTATTGACAGTTCAAACACCACCCAAAATCTCCTGATTCCCCCAGTTGCTGGTGCTTTCCCTTACTACCTACCTTGCATTTTGTATATGTGTGTGTATACGTATATGTATATGTATACAACACACACACATATATGTATATATATGTTTATATAGTACACATCTCCTCAATAAAATATAAGATCCTTAACTGCAGAGAATATTTCCTTTCCATCTTTATATTCCCAGCATCTAACACAGTGCCTGTCACATTGCAGACATAAGAATTCTTGTTGGTTGATTGCTTGATTTGTGAGTACTTGGAAATCTGAAGACGATTACTTGGCACCAGTAAGACTTTTTTAAGGACGAGACGTGTCAGTCTAACTTCTCTTCTTTTTGGAGGAGATTGCTAGACTCTTGTTACTTCTTTGTTCTTGAACAGAACCAGTGACATCATGAGGGCGATGTCTTGACTTGTGTGTGAATTAGATACAAGTAAGGCAGAGCTGTGAAAGTCAGCAGCCTCACTCTCGCCTCCAGTCTTTTGAGTCCAGCGGCAAAACAAAAATCAAGACAACTAGTGATGCCCCAGGAATCAGTGATCTCTGCAATTACTAGAAAGGCTGATCTGGGGATGCCACATATACATGCCACAGACATGCTTGTCAGTGAGGCATTTGACAATTTCCAATGCTATTCTTATGAACAAAAGGGTGCGATATAGGCTAGATATCCATATAACTAGACGTGTAGTTGGATTTGATTGGATCAGAGTACTCAAACAGTACCAAGATAGAATTAGAGAAAACAGAATATACTGCATCCCTCTACTGGTATACATTCAGAAGCAATAAAGGAGGTTGGTTATGCCCTGGAATAAGAATAGGAAGTACATTTTTAGTATAAAGCTATTAAATAATAATCACCATAGTCATTTCTGGTTTGATATCATTTTGGAGATTCATCTCTAATGGTTCTATGTTTGGCTTTGTGGAGTTCAACATTTTTATTAATGACTTGGACGAAGGCATATGTGGCAGGTTTAGTATATTTGCATATTCTGGGAAGCTGGGAAGAGTGGCTAATATGTTGGATGGCAAAAATATAAAGATAAATTTTTATATTTCTATATAAAGGATATAAAAATATCTTGATAGGCTAGAAAAAGAAAATGTAATTGGAATAAGTGAAAATTTCTGTACAGGTTCAAGTAATCAATCACAGATATCAGGATGGGAGAGATGTGATTATATATGAGTTTATATGAAAAAATCTGGGAATTTTAGTGTACTTTAGGCTCATTGAATCAACAGTAAAATTTGTCAGTCTAAAATTCTAGAGTTTGTTACATTGAGAAGCAGAGCATGAGGTGTGATAGTATTGTTACCTATATTCTAAAACAGACTAAAGCAGTCAGATCACATCTGAAGTATTGCATTCAGTTAAAGAACCATCATGATAAGAGGATGAGAAATTACATCATATGTGGATGAACTGAAGGTATAATCAAGATAAGAGGATGGCTTGAGGGGGGCATGATAATTATCTTCAATTATTTGATGAACTGTCATGGGGAAGAGAGATGAAATTTGTCCTACTTTACCCTCATAGGGCTGAACTTAAAGCAATTGGTATGTTTTGCATAGAAACATATTTAAAGGTTTAATAAAAAGAACAAATTTCAAAGAATGTCATCTGTCTTAAAGTAGAATAGGTCACATCAAGGGGTCATGTATTCCCTTTCATTGAACAATTTCAAGTGGAAGCCGGATGACCCCTTTTGAGAAATGGTATAAGGTGGATTAACTGTTCATAAACCTGTTAGATCAGTATAGATGAGTCTCTGAGAGTCTATGGAACGTGAATAATACTTGAATTATCTACATTAATTCAATTCAATGAACATTAAATATATAAAGCACTTAGTTTATTGCTACAGCCATGTATACAAAAATCAAAAGCCTAAATTGAAGATGAAAGCTGTACATAAATGATTATAGTGCAAGTTAGAAATAGAGGGCATAAGGAAAAGTCAAAGAATTTTATGGAGAAATTAGAGAAGGCTTTCTAGAGGAAATAACACTTGAGCTGGGTATAGATGGATGTCACAGAGACATGGAGAGAATATGTGAAAGGAATAAGACATGTCATAAGCTCATGTACAGAACTGGGAGATGGCAGAATGAGCTCAGAATGGCTAGAACTCCAGTATGGCTGGAACTTAGAGGATGACAGGGAGACTCTCACAGTATCACAAATTTATAGAACTTCAGAGTTAGAAGGGACTTCAAAGATCACTGCACCATAATAATAGAATAAAATCGACCTATAGTGGTCTTCCTGTCAGAACTGTGCCTAAACAAGAATTCCTCCTAAAATATCACTCAAAATTAGGCATCTAGCATGTGCTCAGAGACATTCACTGAAGGGTAACCCACTCTTTCCTGTGGTGACCTGTTTTTCCTCTTTGGGAAAACTCTAGTTATTAGAAAGTTTTTCCTTATATTAAGCCAAAATTTGCTTCTCTGTACCTTCCATCCATTTTGCCTAGTTCTGCTTTTTGATTCCAAATGGAATGAGTCCAATTTCTCTCATAGGTGACAACTCTTAAACTGTTTGATGGGTTGTTGAGAGAAAAAGACTTTGTAAAGTGTAAAGTGCTCTAGAAAAGTGAGCTGTTATTATTCTAAGTTCTGTTATTGGCCCATTAAATTCTGCGCCTTGACCTATGTTTGTGTTACCAGAGATATAGAACAATTATCCTGCCCCATATCAGACCTGAAAAGCCACTGAGTAAATGGGGGTTATAAATGAAGAAGGTTAAAGTGACTTTGGAGATTTGTGTCTTTGGGACTAATGACTGCTTTGCAAGGGTCTTTGTTTTGTTTTATTTTCCTTTTAATAAAAAAATGTTCTTGATGATAATAGTGCTTGCTGCTGCAAAAGCCAATCTTTTCAATGCCAATATTCTTTGAGTAATGCTGTATGGCCATGAATCATGGAACGTACTGATCTCAGAAGAATTACAATGGCAGTTGACCAAAAGGGCAAGGAGACACTGCAAGGTGGGTGTCAGCAGGTACAAGCAAATTACCAAATGATGACACATTGCATGAGAAGCAATGTAAAAGGGAGCACCAAGGACACGCTTGAGTGGAAAGGGAGGCAGGGTAGTCATTTAACAAAAGCATCGGCTAACTGAGGGATAGCCTGAGAGTGGGACTGATAAGTGCTAAATATTTAAAACAAATTGCCAGAACAGAACATCTCCTGTGTGTTGGTTAGACACCCTCTGAAGAATTTGTTGAAAAACTTTGACAAGAATTCCCCAAGCTAAGAAAGCATGGAAGAGTAATCTCAAATGGTGGAAGGCATAGTCACATGGATAAGATAACAGATTCATTAAAAGGTCTGGATTCTTAGGAGCTGTGAACATGTAGATGGAATGGCTATCTCAGGAGGTAGTAAGTTCCCCATCATTGGAGATCTTTAAACAGAATCTAGTTATCCTCATATTGAAGATATTGCAGAGAAATCTTGCTTCAAGAGTGGATTAGAATAGATGTCACTAAGGGATGTCCCAACTCTAAAATTATATAATTTTAAGGCAAAGCCTATGAAATGAATATGGCTAAGGCAGGTCAAGAGTACCACAACAGAAAGTATTTTATCAGTCAAGAAGAAAAATACCCTTCTTTCTTACCCATTTCAGGAATGGTAAGAATAGTTCTCTTTTCTTTACCACTTCACAATTTATGGGAGGCATTGTCTTCACAACAACCCTGTGAGATAGATAATTAGAATGTTATTATTTCCATTTTATAGATGAAGAAACCAAGACTTGAAAACATACAGTCCCTTGTCCAAGGTCACAGACAAGACAAGAACAGTCAGGGCTCAAACCCAAGTCTTGTCTCCCAGTTGGGTGAAGAGAGATCAGATGAATGGGGGGGACCATGAAGCAAAGCTAACCAATAATGATGATGATGAAGTGGATAATAATAGCTTCATACATATAGTACTTTCCGTACACTACCATTTGCAAAGCACTTTACGTGCATTACTGTATCTCATTTGATCCTTACCAAAACTTGATAAGGGAGGTCCTATTATGATTATTATCCCCACTTTACAGATGAGGAATTTGAGTCTGAGAGAGGGTAAGTGACTTTTCCAGGGCTAATCAGCTGGTGGTGTCTGAGGTAGGATTCAAATTCAGCTCTTCCTAACTTAAAGTCTAACCCTCTATCCATTCTGTTAACTAGCTGCTGAGGGAGTTTTAGAAAGAAGAATTATGAACACTTATGGTTTTTGCATCTACTGCCCACCCAGCTTGCCTCCCTGGAGAGTTGGGCTTTACAGAACAATTAAGCATGGAGAAAGATAATTGACTTGTAAGAAAAAGTGAGCCCTTTCTTGGAAGAATGTTGGAAAATATATGAGCTTAGGTGCCTGAGGGAGCAGCTGTTATGAATAATGTGGGTTTCCTTAGAACATGAACATTGAACTCTCTTCTAACTTGTTCTCATGGAAGCTTCCTTCCAGATCTCTTGCTAACCAACCAAACAACCAACCAAGCAATCAACCACCACCAACAAAAGCAAAACACAGCAAAACAACCTTCCCCCCCCACCCCACAGTCTTGTGATTTGCTAAGTATTTTCTTAACTAAAGCTTTGAGTACATCAGTTGATTGTTCTCAGTTTACAGAAGGAAGAAACTAAGGAAAAAGTAGGGGAACTAATATGCTGAAGGTCACGTGAATAGTGTCATAGCCAGGTCTTCCAATCTCCAGGTCAGAGTGTGTCCACCATAGCCTACTGACCAAAGCAGGCACCTAATACTCAAAATTATTAATGGTTAAACTATCTCTAGGTGGGATGTGAAGGACAAACCACACACACACACACACACACACACACACACACACACACACACACACACATGCAGGTTGGATGTGGTGAGCTTGGAACAGACAGTGGGAATCAATTGCTTGTGGTAGAGCTTTGAGAAGAGGATGAAATGGAGTAGCCCTAGGGCAAAATCTAAATGAGTGAGGAGAGTCACGATCAAGTGACAGTTTCTCAAGTGGGAGAAAGACATTTTCTTCTTTCTCTTGTATGTGCAGAGTAAGGAAAGAAATAGGAAAACCAGAGAATTGTGACTTCTCACAGAAAATGCAATTACTATTTGTTCACCCAACCAATCAACAAATGCTTAACTAAGTCTGTATGCAGAGTTCTGTAGTAGATGGTGGGAGAAATTATAAAATTAAATAATGGAATCCTTGCCGTCATCAGATTGATGGTCTAGTGGAAGGATAAAGTATATAAATACAAATAGTGTATCTGACATTGTAGGGGAGGCAGCATGGCGTAGTGGAAAGCTTACTAGATTTGGGATCAGAATATTTGGATTCAAATCTGTATGCTTACTGTGTGAGCAGGGACAAGTCACTTCTTACTTCTTTTCTGAATCTCAGATTCCTGATTTGTAAAAATGGGAATAATGACACTCATCATAGAGTGGTTGTTAGGAAATCAATTTGGTAATAGTTTGACTAGACACATGAGCTATAACTATCACGATACAGGTGAGGACATGAGAGAGGTACAGTGAGCAAAGTCTGTTACTATTTAGGGGGTGATAAGAGAAGTTTTCCTGGAGGAAGTCACACTTTGAGTTGGGCTTTAAAGGATAGGTAAGAATATACTAAGTTTTGAATTCCTAATGATTCCAAAGCTTTCATGTCTATATTAGAACACTGAGGACTTTGCCATTTTATTTCTAACTTTATTACAGTATTCTTTGCTGCCTATCTAACCATTACTAGGGGCTCTTTTTAGAAAATTCAAGAAGAAGAGAAAGAAAAGATAGCTTGTACTATTGGAATATGTTCCATTGTATCAAAGAATCTCAAATTGGAAGAGATCACCAGGTGGTAGAATTGAAACCCCTCCCTGAGGTGCCCATTGACTCTGTGATACAGAAAAATAGAATTGTTGAATCCTAAATTCTTTGACCTAGAAGGGACCTCTGGCAGGGGCTGTTGAGTCCAATTCCTATCTGAAATGTGAATTTCCTTTATAGTATCCCTCAGAATGATCATACAGACTTTTCTTGAATACTTCCTGTGAGGTATTCACTCCCTTTTGAGGTGGGCTATCCCACTTTTGGAGAATTCTGACTGTGAGGGATTTGTTTCCCTCTTTTTAAATAGAAATCTAACCTTCTGAAATTTCTCCCCATTTTTCCTAGTTCAGTCCTCTGGAGCCAAGCAGAACACCTCTAATTTCTTTATTATTATTTATTAAATTAATTATTAAATTATAAATAATAAATTATTATTAAAATAGATAAATATTTATTTATTGAAGCATTTATATTTTCAGATGAAATTGATAGGCCTTTCAAGTTCTTTGGGGGATTAGCAGTGAACTTCTTAAAGAATTTACAGAAAATGTTTCTGAAATGGTTGAAACTTTGAGATGATAGAAGCTCAGGGGAAAATTACATAAAACTTGGCATTATATGTGTTGTTTTGCTATGAATTTAGTCCTCACTTTTCCCCCTAATATATGCTTTTTGTATTTAGCAATTTAGATCTACACAATAGCTATTCCTTTCAAAGCAATCTCATTTTTGGGGTAGTGAACATGTGGACTGTGAGTTGGAACATGTTTGTATTAATGCAGTGGTTCAATTCATGAAAGATGAAAAAGGACCTCAGAGATCCCAAGTACAGCTCCCTCATTAACTGCAGTGACTCGCCTAAGGTCACACAAGTCTTAAGTGAATCTGACATTTATTAAAATCACCTATTTTGTAAAGGGCACCGTGCTGGGCTGTGAGGGGAGATGTAAAGCTAAGACAGGTGTGCATGCATCAGGGAGTCGTAAAAGAAGTAGAAAGACTTAGTAAGTGATACTTGTGAGAAACGAATGAGAAGAGTCAGAGAGAGTCTTGAAGTTTGGAGTACATACAGCAGCATGAATGGTGGTGCCGCAGACAGAATCAGTTACACTAGGAGGGCATATTTTAGGAGAAAGATCATTCTTGGCCATGTTGAGTTTGAGGTGCTACTGAGAGACATCTTTAAATCCACGATATTTAAGAGGTGTTATAGGATGTGAAGAGGGCTGAAAAGTAAATACAGTTTAATTCATGAAATCTGTATTCAATGTTGCAGAAATTCTGGGCTTCAGATGACCAGGGAATTCACCAAAAATGTGGAAATAAAGGGGAAATCATTTCCTTATTGGAAACAGATCACCATGATTTTTAACGTAGACTAAGGGGAACCATGCAGTCTTCTACCTATATGTACTCAGGATGAGTGACAATCTCTCTCCTTTAGGGTGAAATGGAGCCACTTCAAATCGTTGAGAACATTATGGGACAGAAAATTGCTTTCCCAGGACAAAGTTGATGCAAGGGGAGTCAAATTGATGAGGGAGGGCTCAGAAGGCCAATCAAAGGATCACAAATCTTGGGCAGCTAGGTGACACAGTGGACAGAAGACTGGACCTCTTGAGTCAGGAAGACCTGAGTTCAAATCTGGCCTCAGACACTTGACCCTGGGCAAGTCACTTAACCCTGATTGTCTCACCAAAATAAAATAAAGAAAAGAAAAGAAAAGAAAAAGAAAGAAACATAAATTTTGCAAGCTGAAAGGGACTTTAGTGTTACTAATCCATTTTGCATACTAAAGGAATCCCCACTGTGGCACACCTAAGGGGTCATCTAACCCAGGAGTAGGGAACCTGTGGCCTTGAGACCATGTGTAGCCTTCTAGAACCTTGGGTGAGGCCTTTTGACTGAGTCCAAGTTTTACAGAACAAATCCTTTTATTAAGGGTATTTGTTCTTTGAAGTTTGGATTCAAAGGGTCACACTTGAGGACCTAGAGGTTAGTTTGACCTCTGCTTCAACACTTTCAAGGAGGAGAACCCTGATACCATACAATTCTGTTTCTCTGAAGTTTTATGGAGGTAGCTAAGTGTTGGGAGCCTCCATGCCTCCTGTAAAGTAGAAGGGTAGAGGGAGCCTGTAAGATACATACTTTGACAAAAGTGAGGGAGAAAGTGCTGCAATTATCATTCCCATTAAATAGATTATGAAACTGAGGCCAAGAGAGATTCAGTGAGTGATTTGGCAAAGGTCTTTCCAGTTTTAAGCCTGCACAGTCTCGCAGGCCATTTGCCAGTAGCTGAGAAGTCAATATCCTCATCAGAGTGAATTTTAATAGGAGGTGAAAAAATTCTGTTCTCTTCTCCAGGTGTCTGTTCTTCATAGTAGGGATCATGGAAGCCTCAGACTGGCAGATGGGAGCCTAATTTGCTCATTTGTCCAATAGTGGCAGGATTAACTTGACCCTAAGAATCTGTTTTGTTTGGTAGGATAGATTAGTTGACTTTGGCATCTGCTGGGACTAAGCTGATTTCCTATATATATCTTTATGATTTTGAAGTTAATAGCTCACATTTACTTAGTGCCTTAATGTTTGTCAAGTGTGTTACATACATTATCTTCTCTGATTTTCATATTAATTCTTTTGGGTGGATGCTATTATTATCCTCACATACAGATGAGGAAACTAAGGCTTAACTCTACTGACATGTAGCTGGAAAGTGCTTGAGGCAGCATTTCAACTTGTTTCTTTCTGATTTCAAGTCCTGGGGCTCTCTCATTCAGGCTAGAGGACAATACTGAGCCCCATGAACTTGTCCCAAGGTCATTGTGCATCCAGTCCATCCCCTCCCAGCTCTACTTCTGACTTTCTGGACCATCCCCATCTTACTCTCCACCATGTTGGCCCCCTTCTCTCATTGGATATACTCATAGGATGAGTCCTACTGGGGTTTCTATTTGGGGAAGAGACCCAGGCCAGCCACTGTTCATTCCCTTCCCAGATGTGTTTTGGAAGTTCTGAATTTTGTGTCAGTTGTATTTCAACTCCATTTTTTGTTGTCTTTCTCTATTAGAGTGTAAGCTTAAGATCAGGGATTGTCTCTCTTTTTGTAACCACAATGAATGTAAGTAATGAATATAAATAGCTCTCTGATAACTTTATTAAATGTGGACATGTCTTCAAGTTATATAATCAATGGTGTAAACCAGGCATGGCACATTTCTAGGTACTTCTTTTTTTTTCTAGGTACTTCTATTGAGTCATTTCAGTCAATGCAAAATTTAAACTATTATCCTCATTAGGAGATAGTAAGAATTGAATGAAAGCAGATAATGTCATATGCATAAGGCCTAATCGTTGGTTGAAGAAAATCATTCATGTCCAATGCAACTTGGATAAAACTATGATCTAATTTCAAATGCAGAACTCCAATAGCAAGCTAATGTAGTGATAAAGGGAATCTCTTGGGAGGATACAGTACTTGTTTCCCATGCCCCCAAATTTTATCAGAAGGTGATGCTGTGAGCTTTGAGAGGTCAGAAATCTTGGACTTCTTGCTGGCATTGTTGGTAGCAGCACCCTCAGCACAGTAGTGGCTGATGGCAATACATACCATGAGCCAAAGACAAGTTAGCCTCAAAATTTCTAAGAGCACCAACCCTCAGAACTCCATGGAACTCCAAGGTAGTGTTGCAAAGGAAAATGAAGACAAAAAAAACTAAAGAAAAATAAAGAAAGTTAAAAAATGTATGCTTACATCTGCATTCAGAATCCATTACCGTTTTTCATCATAAGTCCTTCAGAATTATTCTTGGGTGATTGTATTGCTGAGAATTAGCCAAATATTTAATAGTTTATCATCATTACAATATTGCTGTTAATGTGTATGACATTGTTTTCCTCACTTTACATCAGATCATAAAAATTTACCCAGATTTTTCTGAAACCATCCTACTCATCATTTTTTTACATCTTGTCAAACTTTTTGAATTAGTGGTTTTGTGCAGAAAAAAAATCAAGAAAGAAAGGAAGAGAAAAATAGTATTCTTTGGTCTGTATTCAGATGACATTCATTCTATCTCTGGATATGGATAGCATTTTTCCTCATGAGTCCTTTGGGATTGTTTTGGGTTGTTGTATTGCTGAGAAGAGCTAAGTCTATCAAAGCTGATTATTGCACAATGTTGCTGTTACTGTGTACAATGTTCTCCTGGTTCTGCTCACTTCACTTTGTATCAGTTCATGTTAAGTCTTTCTAGTTTTTTTCTGAAAGCTATCCTGTCTGTCATTTCTTATAGCACAAGAAAACTTGATTATAATGGCTTATTCAGCCATTCTCCGATTGATGGGCACCCCCTCCATTTCCAGTTCTTATCCACCACAAAAAAGAACTGCTTTAAATACATTCTGTCTAAATATTTCTTTTTGCTTTGTTCCCTTCAGAATGCTGACCCAGTAGTGATATTTCTGGGTCGAAGAGTATGCATGGTTTTATAGCCCTTTAGGCATGGTTCCAAATTGCTCTCTAGAATAACTGGATTAGTTCACAGCTCCACAAACAGTGTGCTAATGTCCCTATTTTTTCACATACCCTACAACATTTGTCATTTTCCTTTTCTATCATGTTAGCCAATTTGATAGATGTGAGATGATACCTCAGAGTTATTTTAATTTGAATTTCTCTAATTATTAGTAATTCAGAGCATTCTTTTTAATATGACTATTGATAGCTTTGTCTTCTTTTTGTGAAAATAGCCTGTTCATATCCTTTGACCTGGGGAGATGTTTTTGTACCAACAGTTCTTATGCTATACCACATTAGTGAATACTCCTTGTTAAAAGATAATGGAGAAAGACTGGTTGGTAATCAATACAGAGCACATCAGATAGGGGCTCATGAGTAACAGTGTTAGAAACCATTCCCAATCCATCAGAATACTTTTAGAATTTTGAGTGAAAGCAATAGTCAGCCAACCTGTGGTGACCCAGCTCACCTATGTGCATGGGAATGGGGGAAATAGCCCTTAAGTAGGTGCTATAATTAAATAAATCATCATTGGACAGATGTAAGATTGTATGGAACATTTATATAGAAGTTAGCTAAGACCAATTTCATTTGGTCTTAGGTCCTATGGTGTTTATTTTCCTGGCTGGAGAAAGTTTATTTCCTTCAGCATAACTGCTTTACTGTAAGGAATTCAGGCCTTCTTTCCCCTCAGCAGACATTCCCTCCCACAACTTCTACTCGTAAGTGCTCCTTGCATTTATTTTTCTGTCAACTCCCACACACTGAAGTAATTTCCCTTTCTGGGAACTCACCAAAAAAAAAAAAAAAGATGAAACTTTCTATTATGAAAGAAGATGTAGTCCATCTCTCCTTAGTTCTAGCATAACCTCTAAGAGGCTTTTGAGCCTTCCTAAGGTCACACCCCTGATCTGTGGAGGAAATGGGCTAGAAACCATATTTTGCATTATTTCTACCCTTCTCCACTGCCTGTGAAATTGCTGTAATAGTAAATAAGACATAGCTACATCTTAGAGACACTCAGATGAGACTTAGGCAAACTTGTACTCCCTCTAATTTCTGTTGACTATTAATTGGAGTTTCTGTCTAAGGAACCATAGGAAGACTGAATAAGCCTGAGTCTGTCCTTATGAAAGCTCTGTTTAAAAAATAACAACCCATTGACAAGTGTTTATTGGGTGTCCTTTCACTTTCTTAATATAGGACTTTGGGAGAAACACCTCTCCCTTTCAGGCTTCAATTTCTTCAATCACAAAGCTAGGGACTTGGATCTCTCTTATTCTTGGAGGACTAGTCTGGGAATCAGTATGTCTTGCTTTCATGACCATTGGACATTGGGTGAGTGCCTTCCTCTCTCTGGGCCTCAGTTTCCTCATCTCTGCAATAAGGGGTTTGGATGATCTGATTTGATTCAGTTAATTCACTTCAGGTCAACAAATATATATTGAATGAGTCATGTGCAAAGAAGGCAGGTAGATGGCACAGTGTATATAGAATGCTCAGCCTAGACTCAGAAAGAACAGAATTGAAATCTAGCTTCAGACACTTAGCTGAGAGATACTGGGCAAGTCACTCACTTAACTTCTGCCTGTCTCACTTTCCTCCACTATAAAATAGGGATAATAATAGCACCTACCTCTCAAGGTTAGCGTTAGGGTCAAAGGACATCATATTTGTAAAACATTTAGCTCTGTGCTTCGCACATAGTAGGTGCTTACTAAAGGCTTTTTTCCTTCCTTCTTTTATGTGCTAGGTGCTGGGATAGAAGTTTAAAAAACAAAACTATTTTTGCCCTCAAGAAGCTTGAAATCAAAAAGAGGGATATGAGATGAACATGAAGAGGGATGATCTCTAATTAAGCTCTCTCCCAGTTTTCAGTATGTTCAGTGAATAAAGACAAACTGAAACTGGTGGGGGGATAGGAAGTGAGGAAGGAGCAAATCCTCTAGAGATCTGGACAAATTATTGCTCATAATTATAATTATAATTTGAGAAAGGAACCCACGGTACACTTTGGGGATGTCAAAAAGAAAATAATGCCTCTCTACTGAAGGAAGGGAAACGTTTCAACGGATGGAGATGAGTAGGAAGTATTTCAGGTAGTGCAGGTAAACCTCTGAGAAAGCATGGAGGAATAAAGGACAGGTTGGGGTCTATCAGGGGACAGTTCAGTTGGTCTGCAAAGGGAAAGTGTGAAAGAAAACAATGTGAAATATGGCTGGAATGGTAGGATGCAGTTAGACTGATGGAGAGCCTTAGACAGTTTGTCCACTGCCACAGCTTTCATGCTATAGTCAGATAAGAAAGACCCTAGATAGTCTCCCAGTGTGGAAATGGGCCTATATGTTAGGAACTGATGTTAGTAAAGAAATTATGCTTTTCTGATAAAAGGTTGAAACTTCCAAGGGATTAATGAGTCAGAGACCTGCCTTATCTTTTCTGATCATTCTTGGTAGAATCAATAAGATGAAATTTAGACCATCCAGCCTAGGACCCTCATTTTGCCAACTGGGAAACTGAGGCCTAGAGAGGCAAAATGACTTGCCTACTGTCACACAGTAAGTGAGGAGCAGAGTTGAACCTAAAAGTAGGCTTCTAGGCTCACTGTCCAGTACAACCTATGGCAACAAGCTTTTAGAACTCAAAATCTTATAAAAGTGAATGGTGAAAACTAAGAATAAATATAATAGTAATAATAAAAGAACGCATAGGTAATAGTTCATTGGTAGCATTAGATGCAGGGTGACTTCATAGAGAAGTCAGTTCTACCTGTAACACATGTTGATGCTGACCAAATCTCAGCCTCTCAGTACCTCTGGCAACTATGACAGTGAGCTGCAGAGAAGCTGAAGGTCTACATTGACAGAGGTTTTTTTTTTTTTTTTAAATAAGGTGCTTGTTATAGCAATGAAATCATAAATCTGGTCCCAAAAGGTTAATTGCAGCATGTCCACTAGTGTGTGTATGCATGCATATGTATGAAAGCTGTTCATGCTGATCAGGCTAAAACTTTTCTTCCTCATTTAATGGGAATGCAGTTGCTTCAATCAAGATTTCCATTAAGTTTTGACAGCTTTGAGTGTGGAATATGTTGGCTAGATCAGAGTCTTTAATAATGGCTTGCCTGGCCTAGGCTCCCAGATTCATGATGCAAAGATGTTTGTGTGGATGAATGGTACACTCTGGACTCATCTAATTTTTCAAGTTTAATGGAAAGAAGGAAAACGGGTGTTTATATTTCTATATAAAACATTTTCATAGTGAGCTAAATTGAACCAAATTGAAAGACTAGAAGAGTGAATATTTATTTGCTTTGGTGAATTCTAGAACAACTGTGTATATTATACTGTTTATGTAGATTTCATAATTTTTTTCTCTCTATCTAAATTCCATCTCTTTTTCAAAATTCAAGGGTCTACCTTCTCACTGACCTCAGTTGACAGTGATTTCAGGACTTCTATAGAAGTTACTATCTATACCGTACTAATTAACTTTTAATTATATATCATCTTGTTTGAACGTTCTTGTTTAGATTTTCTCTCGCCTATAAATAGACAGTAAGGAGATTTTGATACTAATACTGCACCCAAAACAGAGAAGTCACAAAGTACAGCTGGGAGCAGGCATCAGATGGAAATGCAAGACTGAATTTGTTTTACTAAGCAAAATTACTTCAGCTGGACTTAGATGCTAATCAATAGCCCTAGTTTTAGTTCTAACTCTTCTACTATCTGTGCTAGATTAGATTATCTCTAAGTTGCTGCAGTTCTAGCTCTGGTATTCCATTTTTTTGGCTCATTTGATTTCAGTTGGATAAGAATTCAGAGGTCATCTAGTCCAACCCATCCTACTTGTGCCCTAGTGCTCCCACCTTGTTCCTGATAGATGATCAGGCATCCTTCAGTTAAGGACCTAGCAGCATTAGTTCATTCCACCTTTGTTTGGAGAAACTGATAAGAAATTCTTTCCAAGGGCTGCCATGATATTCTTTGCTCTGTGTTCTAAGATCTCTTCAAACTCTGATAGTCTATGTTTTATGGTTCCTTCCACATTTGAGATTGTGGCCTATTGTTGTCATCTGTTCTTCATACTTATCCAGTCAAGTAGAGTTATTTTTATCTCAGCAAACTTTCATGATTATAAAATGACCAGGGTTATCCATGTAAGTTTATTCAGGCACTTCCCTTCATTCTTTTCCCCTTTGGTATTTTCAGTATACAATGAGAAGAGGGAAGATAATTTTATTACCACCTGAGAGCAGAACGAAAAACAAAAGAAATAAATAAGGAATTGTAATAGAGACCCCATTTGTGAAGGTAGCTGTATTTCAATTGGAGTTTGTAAAAAACCTACAAAAAATAGGGAAGTAGAGAGTTCTGTTTCCACATGAGATTTATTTTCAAGTTCCAAGTTTGGGAAGTCCATGGCCTGTTCATGGTAAAAAAAGGGGGACAGAGATATACTGTATCCCTAGCATGTTACTCTAACGTCCAAAATTTGAGGGAGTATTGATCTGGTAAGTCTTTCACATGTTATTTGTCAACTACTGTACTATTATATTGTTAAGATAAGCTATAAAAGATGAAAAAAGAAAGTGATAAGAAAGAAGGAAAGAAAGTAACATTTAGATGTGGCATTAGGGAAAAGGAGAAAAATGAATTATGATTTGCCATTTCTTTTCTCTACTGTAGCCAGTGGCAAATTCTAGACTCAGGCCTTTAAATGGCTGTGTCATTTCTGAATGTATATTACATTTCCCAAATCAGATACAGATTTCAATCCAATTAAAGATGTTTTATTCATTTTAAGCATCATGGTTTTCCTCATATCTGTTACTTTTCCTTATTCTTTTACTGAGTGTGATTTTTGTAGGCCATTTTCTTTCTAATGGGATGATTGTGGGCTACTCTCTTACAGAGGATTATTGAAGACTGCTCTTGGACAGCGTGTTTTTGGAGATTGTTTTATTACCAAGAATGGTATTAAAGGCCATTTTTCTTACTAAGAATGAAATTGTAGATAGTTCTCTTGCTAATAGCATGGTGGTAAGCTATCTTCTTATTAAGAATGTGTTATGGGGTGCCTTCAGGTTTCATATAAGGTAAATGTTTTAAAAAGTAAAACTTACATTTGGATCAAAATGGTAACTCTCTTGCTTACTGTTGTATGGACAGAATTTATGTGGTCTTAGGGGACATGTTCCCTAATGTAAGAATGGAATTATAGCAAAATCATGTTGGAAGTGCTTTTGGATAGGAATTGCCATCCTCTTCTCCTTGCCTCCAGCTGTGAACCTGATTGATGTTCTCAGAATCTCCAGGAAGCCTCTGCAGGCTGCCTTCATTGCTATTTCAGCTCAGAAAAAAGTAACAGAGTGTTCAAGGCCTGGAGCAGGAGGAGGTCTGTGGGAGTCAGGATGGTTTATGTAGTGAAGAAAAAGGTATTTCGTTTCCTTCTGCCAATGGTAGGAAAAAGGATATATAGGTTAATATGATAGGTTAGTTCTGTGGGGAATTTCAATGTCTCTGTGGATTGTAAGGAAATGTGGCTTATGTTTCCAGAAAGTGGAGAATGTTTCAAGATTCTAAGACTTCTGTCCTTAAAAGAGCAGAGATGCCCTCTAGGTTGCTACATGGTCAGCTCAGTTAGAACAAATGATTGAGAGAGACAGAGGACTCATGGGCTTGTTCAAGAGGAAACAGAACGTATTGAAGCACAACTGGCATTCAGAAGGCAGGCTGGACTCAAGCAGGACCTGTGGAGATACACAGTGGAATTGTTTGGAGATGATAGAGGTGATGGTGGTGACGATGATGATGACCAAGACAGTAATAATAGCTGACATTACTATGGTGTGTGGCTTTGCCAATGGTCTTTCCATGACATGCCAATTTGTGTTATAACAATTCCATTTTTATGAGGAGTTGCATTTCATACCCCTACTTTGCTTGCAAAGAATTTAATCACATTTACAATGACCGATTTCCATTTCTCATAGTATTTCAGGAGTGACTGAGCAGAGAGGAATGAAAGCCATCACTGGGTCATCTTCTCAGAGTAGTCCTCTCAGATGACTTTTGGTTAGCTAGTTGACGAGAAGGATACTCTTGAGCATCATACTCCTTAAAATGAAGAGACCGCTAAAGTGACTGTCCTCAGAATCTCCCCCAACCTTCTTCTTATCTTTTCATACAATGTCAACTTGTCCAGTGAGTGTCATATAATCTCACTGTACTCTTTTGTCTTAACCTTTTTTTTGCATTAAAGATTTAATTACATAAACATTGAATATGGGTGTTAATTTTGGAGCTCAGGAGAATAAAAATTTGCCCCACTGAAATGAATAGAAATTACATATTCCCTAAGAAGTATAGTATGAAGCCTTTTTCATGAATGAATTATCTTTGTGGGGAAGACTATATTCTTTAATGACATCCTATTTTTGTCATTGATAATGGAAAAACTCCTCCACTCAAGCTCTACTGTCTCAGTTTCTTCCCCATCTCCCAAACCTCAGGTGAAAAAGTGGTCATGACTCTTAAGAAGACAAAATTGAGAAGAGTCATTGAACTGGACTGAACACACAAATCAGAGATCCATACTATATGTGACACAATTTTATAGGTACCAAGGGAAGTTTCCTAAACTTTAACAGTATCATTACCACAGTAAAGGTATTTGAGAGAACATCAAGAACTACTCAACCAAGTGACAACTTTTACACCTGAAACATTTTGTTGCTTCTTGGAAATACTCCTTGGTCCTTCCTTCCCCCCACTTCAATCATGGACTCTGGTGCCAGTGGTAGCATGACCTACTTCAAAGTTCCAAGAACAAGAGAATGATATTGAAGGCAACTATAAAACCAGCCAGGAATTGTTACCTATTAGAGTTGAATGGGACCCCAGGCATGATGACCCAGTTGGATAAGCATCATCTCAGTAAGATGAGGAACAAGCAGACAGGATAAGTTAGTTCCATTACGTTCAGTGAGTTGTCAGTGAACTCTGCTCTGGACTCTCTTGATTAGGATCGAGGAGCACCCTTTACTCCAGCTAGGGTCTGAGGTAGAAGGTAGATAGGTAGACTTTATTTCTCAACCAGTAGTGAGAGGAAGATTTTTCTTGCTTGTAAAATTTCTCATCTTCTTACTTCCAAATATACTATTTGCTTTTAAGTAAGAAACAGGCAACTTCTCATCTTCAAAGAGATATTATCCATTCTTCATTTTTGAAGAGGATCAATGGCATTAAGGGGTTCTTGATTTGTGTGTGAATTGAAGTGAGGCAGAGTTGTACAAAGTGGTCAGCCTCACTCTCTCTTTCAGAGTCATCGAAGTCCAGTGGCAGGACAAAAATCAAGATGACTGGCCATGTCCAGGATGCAGGGGATGACTTTAATGTTTTTGTTGTCTGACCAAGCTCTAAATGCTCCACAGCCCTGTTTCAATTGCTTTCCCAGCCATTAGAGCAAATTATTCTCATCTTTCCATTGTACCAGGGAAAGTCTTCCCTTGTTTGGCATAGACATCTCTTTAACTCACCAATGGGTTTGAGGTCTATTAGTTACCATCAAAGACATACCCTTTTGATGGATACAACGTACAGGAGAGAGATTCAAACATTTGACAATTCATTTGGCCAAGTTTGTAAAATTTCCTCCCGTATATCAACATTCCCACCCAAACCTGCCAAAAACTAGAAGTATTAATAGTTCATACATTTTCATGCTACAAAGTAGAAGAAAGTGAAGTACTCAGTTATCAAGGTTTTGTGTTATCTAACCTCACTTTCCTTTAAAACTCTGATTCAGTGACTTCCTTTGCTGATCTTTAGTGTACTTCTGCCCCAAATTTACTTGGAATGCATTTTATACATATTTTCAAGTCAAGTCAACTAGCATTTGTAAAGCAGCTGATATGTGCCAGGGAATGTGGTAAGCTCTGGACATATAAAAGAAGGCAAAAAGAGTGCTTACCCTAAGTGGGCTTACATTTTAATGGAGACAACATGCAAACAACTGTGTACAAAGGGAGACATGGACAGAGTAGAGAGAAGGTAATTTCAGAGGTAAGGAACTAGTATGGAGGAGTAAACGTTTCCTATAGAAAGGGAAATTTTAGCTGAGACTGGAAAGAAGCCAGGGAAACCAGGAGGTAGAGAAAAGGAGGACAAGCCTTCCAGCAATGGGGGTCAATCCTCATGCTGGTCCTTATTAGTTGTGTAAATCACTTAACTCCACCAAGCCTCAGTTTCCTGACTTGTAAAACAGTAATAATAACTGTTCAATCAGTATCAAGTATTAACCACCAACCACCAAGAAGTATTGAGTGCCTACTGTGTACCAGTCACTGTGCTAAATATACTTCAAAGATTTGTTCAGAGGAGAATGTCTTGTAAACGATAAACCACTATGGAATTGGGAGTTATTGTCATTATTGCTAGATTATATGTTCTTGTGGGTAGAGATGGCCATTTTCATTCATTTCTGTATTACCAATTTTAAAAAAATGAGCACATAGGTACTTAATAATGGTTGAATTGAATTGTTACATTGAGTTGGAGTTGAGTTTGACTTTTAGGAAAGTCATGTAGCAGCTACATTTCCTAGTATTTCTGTGGCTATAAAACATTGTGGGAGAGAGGGGGGGAGGCAGGGGATTTGGGGAGGATTGCTGTAGATAAGTCAGGTGAACTTATTCCTAGAGTACAATCCTTATTTCTTTTCCACACAATAAGGAAGTAAATGGAAAAGATATTGGGTGTACAGATGTATTGTAGCAGCAGAGAGAAATTACCAGCTTTTCATGGTGCCTCTGAGGAATGGAAAAAGAGAGCTCATTAGCTTTTAAGGATTGAAGAAGTTGTTACCTTGAAAAGTCCCACACAGGTATCTAACATATTTCTTTCAAAAAGGTATTGTTTTTTAGTTTGGCATCCATAAATGGGTGGAGTGACCTTGCTAGATAAAAGACATGATCTTAATAAAACATTATTTTATTTCGCTTTATGGTTTGGATTAAAGCAAAGGCTTGGGTTAGAGTATTCGTAGTAAATTAAGATTCAGGAAATCATTACAAACAAGAGTTTTATTATTATGCAACATAGCAAGCAGTCAAAAAAAAGCACAAACACATATACTTTATATAGTAGTACAGAAAAAGGTTCATCTCCACAGGAGCAAGAAGTTCACCTAGCATGAACGGAAGGGATTCATGTTGGAGACAATACATGATCAAAGTTGGGGTTGAAGCAGGGAAGTTTTACAGCCTAAAGTGGGCTTGATGAAGAGCAGGTAATTGATGCCAGATGTGGGAGAGGGCATTCCTAATCAGATCCAGATATGACAGATAGGTTCTCAGGGTCTCTTACTGATAGCAAGCTCAGGTAAGGCTTGGGTTGGGGGAGTTTCTTTATTGGGATCAGAAATTGGGAGAAGGCAGCAAAAGCGTAGGAGCTCGAAGGACTCTATAATCCACCAGGAGTTTTATCCAATTAGGAGCTGTGAGAATTAATTGCTTGAAAGAGGGATAAGTCAAAACAGTGGAAAAAATACAAAAACAGTCCTTCTTTGCTTACAATGCTCTATGGGTATTAGGACTGGGTAGCCTAAGTATCACCATATTTGAGTCCTGTCATTATAGCATCAAACAGCATAAAAAATTCAAATAATCACAATCATTTTCATATCTCTGACCCCCCCATTTCCTTATCAAGTGCCCCAGCTACTAGAAAACTGTCAAATTCTTATAGAAGATAATTACTGATGTCATTTTTAGAATATAGGGCATTGGAGCTCTAAGAGACTTTGAAGCACAGAACACATGATGACAAAGCTGGATAACACCCTAGAACATCAGGCATAAAACCTTAAATCTAGTCAGGACTTTAGACCATTGGAAAGCAGAATATTAAAGTTGGAAAGGAAGTGTCATTGAATGCCAGAGCAAGAGAATCTCTGAATATGAGAGTTGAAAGGGACCCCAGAAGAATGATCTTGTCTGAGGTCCAGAGAAAGAAAAGAATTCACAAGATCACACAGATGAGAATTGACAGAATATGGGTTAAAATTCCTCTTACAAGGTGAGATCTCAAGAAGCATACATTTTATTGGAGAGTAGAGAGTATAGAAAGTCAGCATGTAGATAAGTAAGTAAATATGGAGCCCATATGGACATAGGAAAATGCAAAGGTCAGAAAGTTGTGTATGGTTAAGAGCTAGCTGTTTGACTGGAACAGAGAGTAAGTCCAGGGGAATGAAGGAATAACTAGGTGGTAGATTGTGGAGGGTTTTAAATGTCAGACTGAAGAGGAGGTAGGGAGCCACTGAAGATTCAGGGGGGCTTCCTATAGGGGTATGGCTGTATATTATGAATATCAAATTGGCAACTGTTTGGAAGATGGATCAAAGAGGGGAGAAACTAGAGGCAGGAAATTCAGTCAGGCAATTTAAATAGGCCAGACGAGAGGTGATGAGAGCCTGAATTAGGCTATCTAACATCTCAAGTTCATTCCAGGTCTAAATTCTCTCATCTTCTAATGAAAGAAAAAAAATGGCAAGTACATAGAAGAGGTACAAAGAAAGAGACATATGAAGTCTGAGGAATGAAAAAGATAATTTTCCATGGAGCATTAGAGAAGCCTTTTTGGAAAAGGTGGTAATTGAACTGGATTTTAGAAAATTGATAGGATTTCAACTGGTGTGAATAGAATTTTTAGTGTGAGGAAAGGCACCCTGGGTATTGAAAAGAGGGCATAGGAAGACTCAGAAAAGGGAAACTCTGGATGTGTTCAAGCATAAACCATATGAGATAAAGATGGAAATGTACATTGGAAACACGTTGTGTAGAGCTTAGGTAGATTACAGACTCCGTGGTTTAAGTAATAAGCTTAGACAAAGTGATTTCTTGTTTCATTCCTCCCTAAGCTTGGCCTTCATTATGGAAGGCATTTTAATTTAGAAGAAAGAATGCAGTGGCATGGGTGCCCTCTCTGTCACATGCCTCCCAAACCAGTTCTGTAGTCTCATGTCAGCCTTCAGTCATTAAACCCTTACTACTTTTTCCAGTTGGTTCATCATCCCTGGTGTGACCTCATTGTTCTTCTCTTGGAGGTCTTAAACCTGGAGCTCACCAGTTCAACCACAGTCTGCCCTCTTCCCTTAAATCTTTTGTCCTTCTCATTCTATTGCTGTTTATACCTGGCTAAGCCTAGACCCCATATTACCTCCACTATCAGACTTCTACAATCCTTTTTTTGTTGAATGACTCTAGAACTTCTCTGAATGCTGTTGAAGAAGTCACACAATTGTGCCAAACTATAAATTTGTGTTAGCTCATCATTCCTGGGCCCTGATTTTACATGGTAAACCTTTTATTCTTCCCTGGTTGACTACCACACTCACTTGCAGTGGTTGTTTCTTCTAGACCTCTTCACTCATCATGACTCCTACACTGCACTCTTCACTTCTTTTCAGAGCAAGATCTTACTTCCTACCTTCCTCAGAAAATGATAGCCATTTATTGAGTGTTTCTTTCCTAGTCTACACGCAAACCTTTAATATCTTCTTCTTCATTTCAATCTGTAAGGAAGACTTGACCCTTCTCTTTGCCAAAGCCAACATCTATCTATCCTTATGCTCTGAAAGCTTTCCCTTTCAATATCACACAACCACATAGAATCATGGAATCTGAGATTTGAAAAGGACCTTATCATCCATCCATGTAACTCATACATGAAAGTGATCCCTACCATAGCATTCACAACATGCAGTCTTCCAGTCTCTGCTTTAAGATTCCCAAAGATGGGAAGCTCACAACTTATTTGGGCAGAACATCCCACTTTGGGATGGTCCTATTTGTTTATAAGTTGTCCCTGACAGCAAGCTTAAGCTTCCCTTTTTTCAGCTTCTATTTGTTCCTGGTTCCTGGTTCTTCTCACTGGGGACAGATGAACAGAACAATTCTAATTCCTCATCGAAACCACAGGTCCTTAAGTTCTTGAAGATCATTATCAGGTACTCCTAAGTCTTCTTTTCTTCTGGCTAAACACACTGGGGCCCTTTAACTGATCCTGAGGATACAGATTCAAGGCCCTGAAATAATCTCTCATCTTCAGTCTGTCCTTAGCTACTGCAACCCCTTCCCCCCACCAACCTGCTGTCTACAAATGGATCTAGCTTTCTCTGATTCTGAAAAAAAACCCTTCCCTTGATCCTGCCAAGTCCTCAACCTATCACTGTATATCCCTCTTGTGGTCCCATAATCCTCCTTTTCACAGCCAAACTGTTAGAAAAAACAACCCAGTCTTCTTGCACTGCTTTGCTTCCTCCTCACGTCTCATCTCCTTATGATCTAGTTTCCAGACCTAGCACAACTGAAACTGTTCTTTCCCAAGTTACCGCTAATCTCTTTCCTGCTGAATATGATGGACTTTTTTTTAGTTCCTGTTCTTCTTGCCCTATCTGAAGTTTTGGGTATTGTTGGCCATCTTTTTTTTCTCATTCCTTGGCTCCTGTAACCTACTCTCACATGGTTCTTCCTCTACTTTTCTGACAGTTTCTTCTTGGTCTTTTTTTGCTAGGTTGTCATTTTTCACCTAACAATGGGTCTCTCCCCAAACTCTGTCCTGGTCTGTCTTTTCCCTTTTCTTTCCATTCCCTACATTCCCATATGAATGTGCCATAAGCATCTCAAACTTGACATTTCCAAATCAAAATTCATTATTTTCTTCCTTAAACTCCTCTTTCCTCCAAACTTTTTCTATTTGTATTGAAGGAACTGGGTTTCTTCCACCTAATTCATCCAGATTTACATGTGGTAAGTATTGTGGTAAGTATTGTGGGAAGGCTCTGTGGAATTAGATCATCTGGTTTCCTATCTTACCTCTGATATGTATACCTGTGTTACCTTGAGCAACTTGCTGAACTTCTCTGGGCCTCATTTGCCTTATCTATGAGGCTGGGAAATAGTTCTCATATTAATTCACAGTTCACAATTAATTCACAATTTAGTTAATTAATTAAAACATGTTAATGTTGCGAGAAAAGAGATTTGTAAAGATTAACAACCCATAGAAATGAAAGCGATGATTATTACAGACAGTTTCACTTCAGTTTTTCCTTTGGGGCATGTTTTGATTCCCTTTGGGATATTCAGTGTCCCACAAATTCATAATTTAAGGCATTCATTACTATGATTGCTATTACTGTTATCTCTTCATTCCCATACCTGATGTTGGCATGTGAAGTGTGTTGATGAGGAGACTGCACTTATAAGAATGGGTCTCTTTAAGCAACAAGGATAAAAATAAGCTCAAGGTAGAATAGATTTGGACCTAAAAGTAGCATTTCCCAATTTGGTGGGAGTCTATGTTGACTCTGTTTGCACAGCTTTACAATTACAAAAGTAACTTGTATCCATCAGAGATGCTCCCACTGACTTTTGTTGTGTCCAACTCTTTGTGACAACCCCATTTGGGATTTTCTTGGCAGAGATGCTGGAACAGTTTGCCATTTCCTTCTTCAGCTCATTTTATAGATGAGGAAATTGAGGCAAAGAGAATAAAGTGACTTGTGTAGGGTCACACGGGTAGTAAGTTTCTGAGGCCAGATTCAAACTCATACAGATGAAACTCCTTGATTTCAGGTCTAGTGCTTTATCCACTGGGCTACCTACCTGTCAGACCAATGTTCCTACTGTTAACAGTACAACAAGATTGTTTGGGAAATAAATAATGTTTATATTACATAAATATATGAGATAAGAACTACAGTTGTGAACAAGTGAAGTCGGATCTAGCAAGCCCTAAGAAAGCAGCTACTCCAGCCCTTAGCCAGGGATCAGTCAGACGATACCCTATGGCATAGCAGAAGGAACATTGAAAAGAGTGTCAACAGACCTGTGCTTTTCATCTCAGTTTTACTACTCCCTGGCACTGTGATCATGGGAAAATTGCTCAAACTTTTTAGACTTCAGTCTTCTCATCTATAATAAAATCTCTAATACCCCCTCTAATTCTAAATCCTTTGATCCTTGTTTGTGAGATTCAGGAAAGGGTGAGGCAACATGGAGATTATAGAACCATAGAAAAGACAGAACAAAAATGCCTAATTGGGAGTAGATAACCCTCTCAAGGTCTCTCTCAAGAACTTTGGATTTGATTGTGCTACATGGGAGACACTGACACAGGAGCGGTCAGTATGGCATTCCCACATCAGAAAGGGTACTATGCTCTGTGAGCAAAGCAGAATGGAGACAGTACAAGGTAAACAAAGGAAGCACCCCAAATGTTCACACAGACTACTTGTGTCCAATCTGTGGTAGAGGATTCTGAACTCGTATTGGTCTGATCAGCTACAGTTGGACACATTGAAACTTGAGTTTTTCATGGTGATGTCATTTTGGTCCTCTTCAAGAATGAGGGACAACAACCAACTAACTCATGATGAGTAGGAAGAGAGTATGAAAGCCCCTAGCTGTTTCTCTCTCAATTCTTTCTCTCTCTCCATATTAATCAATCATGGCCATATTAAAAGAGAACAAAATAAAACAAAGCAAAAACTGTACCCAGGCCCTCATCCTGTTCTTTCCTCTTCATCTCTATTGTGCCATGTCCCTCTATTCCCCTGTCCCCACGATGTCTCACTCCAACTCTGCTGACCTCTTCTACTGTGCCTTCTGGAATCCTTATTCCATAGTGAGCAAATTTCTCTTAATCCTGGACTTCTTTCACTCCCCTTTCATCTATTAAACCTCATTGAGGATGTCCTCATGAGATATCCACCATCCATCCTCATCCACCACTGACTGTGTCTTCCACCCCACCACCACATCTGGACTCTCCCTTTACCACTATTATTTAATAATCTTTCTTTCTTTGATATTCACAATATTTAAATTTTGATTCATTCATTTTTCTAAATTATGATAGTTATGATTCCCCTTCTTTTTTCTCAATGGGTTAAGCACCTGCCTCACCATCTTCCTCTGCCCCCCAATTCTTGCTTCTAAACATGTATGTTGAAGCTTCCTCAAGCTCCCAAGCCTTCTGGATGCTCAATATCCTTCAGTTCTATGTTCTATTTCTTCAATCCCTGTCAACCACCCATAGGGAAGAACACACACTGGATCTCACCATTACTTCCCAGGTGTTCTGCTTCCCTAGTTAAAAATTCTGACATTTCTTTATCTAATTATAGCTCCCTATCATTCCATCTCTCCTTACGCCTCATCCCTCCTACACCTATTCCTGTTCCTTATCAAGATCATCAATGCCTATGTATATTCCCAGGTCACTGTGTCTGATTTAACTTCACTTCCCTTCCTCTTCAATCTTGACTCTATGGTTAGAAAATTCAACTTTCCACTCTCTACTACTCTTGAATCCCCTGTCACCTGCTGTATTGCAGCTCATTCCTTGTATACTTCAGTCCTGAACTACTCCCATCATGAACTCCAGTCCTCATTTTAGACTCCTGGAAGAGGTCCCACAACCTTGCTGATGGAGAATATTATAAATTCACATTATCCAACTTCAACTGGGTCATTACTGCAGCAAGGAAATCCTTATATTCTTCCCTGATTTATTCTTTATCTCACTCCTCCACAAAGGTTTTCCAAAACCTTTTTTCAAGCCTCCCACACTTCTTTCTCCCCATTCTCTCTCAGCTGAGGATCTCACCTATTATTTTATTGAGAAAATTGAGGCCATTCAATCTGAATTCCCTCTTCTCCTCTTTCTTCATTTCAAAAAACTGCACATTACTTCCCTCCTCCCACTCTCTCTTTTTTTTCCTCTACTGTTATTCAGCCATCTCAGATATATCCAACTCTTCGTGATCCCATTTGGGATTTTCTTCACAAAGTTCCTGGAGTAGTTTCCCATTTCCTTCTCCAGCTCATTTTATAGATGAGGAAACTGAGGCAAATAGGGTAAAGTGACTTGCCCAGAGTCATGTAAGTAGTAAGAGTCTGAGACTGGGGTTGAACTTAGGTCTTCCTGACTCCAGACAGGACACTCTGTCCTCTGACAATGAGATGTTCCTTCTCTTTGCCAGACTCAACCCTGCCAAAAGTCTCAGTGCAGATCTAATCACTTCACTTCTCTACTCAATAAAATCCAGTGGCTCTGTATTGCTTCTGGGACCAACTATAAACCCCATTATTTATTTTTAAAACCCTCATAACATTATCCATATCTATCTTTCCGTATTCATGTACACTATTCCTCTTTATATACTCTGTGATCTAGCCAAATTGGCCATCCATCAGTTCCTCACACAGGACCCTCTATCTTTATTCTCTAGGACAAGATAGTTTCTCCTAGTAGACACTTCAATAAATACATGACCGTTGATTGGAGCCATAGCTCACATAATGCACGAATTGGGATTCAAAGAGATCTTTTGTTGTTGCTTAGTCGTTTCAGTTGTGTCTGACTCTCTGTGACCCCACTTGGGGTTTTCTTGGTAAAAATACTGATTTGCCATTTTCTTTTCCAGCTCTTTTTATAGATGAGGAAACTGAAGGGTTAAGTAACTTGTACAGGGTCATGGAGTTAGTAAGTGTCTAGACTGGATTGAATCTCAGGAATGTGAGTCTTGCTGACTTGAAGCCCAGTGCTCTACCTGCTGCTCCCACCTAGCTGCCTAAAGGAGAGATTTGATAGGGTAGAACAGGGGTGGAGAACCTGTGACCTTGAGGCTGCAGGTGGCCCTCTAGGTCCTCAAGTTAGGTCTTTTGACTGAATCTAAACTGCACAGAACAAATCCCCTTAATAAAAAGAATTGTTCTGTAAAACTTGGATTCAGTCGAAAGCCTGCATCCAAAGACATAGAAGGCCACATGTGACCTCGAGAACACAGGCTCTCCACCCCTGGTAGAATTTGGGGACAGATCTAAAAATGAATAGTGATAAACATAATACTCTATATTTCTGTTCAATATTTTTTTTAATATAAATACAAGTTAGGAATTCGTCAAAAATGGATCTAGGATTCTAAAGGGACTGCAAACTCACTATTTGATCACATTATGATATATCAATTAACAAAATTAATTCATTTAGGCTACATGACTAGAGCGAAAAGTGTCTCACAGGTACCCTATGCTGGGTAAACCTGACCTGGAATATTCTGTTCCATTCTTGGCACCACATTTTAGAAAGGACAATGCTCAAATGGAAGCTGTCCCAAGGTTATTCCATATGAGGAGGAACTGGGAATGTTAATTCTGGAAACTACCTGGGAGGATGTGATAATTGCTTTCAGTTATGTGAAAGATTGTCAATGGAAAGTAAAGAGAGATTTGTTTTGTCCCAGAGGGCAGAACCAAGAGCAATGGGTTGTTTCAAAGGGGCAAATTTAGGCTTGATAAGAGGAAAAACTCTCCACCCTTCAGAGCCATCCACAGGCTTAGGATGCTTAGAGGGCTAGTGGGATTTCCCTTGCTGGAGGTCTTTAACCAAAGGCTGGACAGAAGGTGTGTTGTAGTGAAGATTCCCGTATAGATTACACTAAATGGCTCTGAGGTTCTGGAAAATGAAA
The DNA here is from genome assembly GCF_028372415.1 of Notamacropus eugenii. NCBI lineage: Eukaryota > Metazoa > Chordata > Mammalia > Diprotodontia > Macropodidae > Notamacropus > Notamacropus eugenii. The sequence goes on from NC_092877.1 coordinate 54,505,286, forward strand.
GGTTGGGAAATTTCTGAATAATCGATCAGTAAAAAATTGTTAAAGCAATCTCCTTTGCTGTCAGACTTCTAGCTTCTTAAGGAAGAACTAGCATGTGTGGTAGACAGAGAAATGGTTTTTACTGAGCCATTATGTGCTTCTGGTCACAACTGAATTTAACAAATCTTTATTAAGCATTCTCTATGTACAAGATGCAGGAGATAGCTTCGTGATAACAATAGCTCACATTTATGCTTGACTGATACAGGTCATGTTGCACTGATTGTCTCCTTTAGGTGAAAACAACCCTATGAGGGAGGCAGTAGAGGTCTTATTATCCCCATTGAACAGAGGAGAAAATAAAGACCTAGAAATCACTTTCCTAAGGTCATGTAGCTGATAAGTGGTAGAAGTAGAACTCAAAACCAGACAGCTCCTGGTGACCTTTGAATCAGGGGAGGAATCTGGCCCCTGGTATTAGTTGACCTGGACAAGTTCTTTTCTCTCCCCCTGCACCTCCCTTTTTTTTTGTTGTTAACCTATGGTTTTATTGGTGTAGGAAATCCCTAGTGTGCAGATGTTCTCTACCAATGCATATAGATAACTATTCTGAAACTTAATGTCTTAGGAAGTTGCCTTGGGCAGTGAGAATGTCTGTGACTTGCCTAGGATCACACAGCCAATATGTGGTAGGACTTTAACTCAGATGGTCCTGACTTGAAGGCTGACTCTCTGTCTATTATTATCTTTTCTGAGACAGGCCTGAAAACCCCTTAGGACTTTGCCTAAATGAGCCTATTAAGACATCTGTCTTTATTCTCCCATAAAGGGCATGATCCTAGGGGCCCTAGAGAATAGGAGCCTGAGGAAGGGGGCCAGAGAGAAGAGGCAGGGGTCTAGAATGCCCTGAGGCAGCAAAACTTTCCCCTTCTGAGCTGCTGATCACCCACCAAGCCCTCCCCAGCCCCAAGGAGGGGAAAAGAACTGAGCAAACAATTCAGGAAAATTCCCGAGGGTGGAAGATTTTTGTCAACTTTAGTTAAATATAGATTTTAAATTGCCGAAATGTACTCGGCAGCCTGGAGACGGGCTCGCAGTTTGAGAAGTGAGCCAGTCAATAAACATAGTACATCAGAGTTTACCCTTTAATGGGGCTATATTAGCTCCCCTTGCAAAGGTTACTCCAAGGGAAAAAGAATATATTGCTCTTTGGCAAATGGGTGGGCAGCTCCCCTTAAAACCCAGCAGTGGCTTAATTGCTTTTGAAAAATGATTCTGTGTGTTGTTACTTGCAATGATGTAGAAAGTATGGTTCAAGGAGCCAGAAGAACAGCCCCCAGTCTGTTGGATGGATCTTCCAGAGTTCTAGAAAGTGCTTTGGCCTGAAAGTTAGGAAAACAGGATTGGAAGTCTTATGTCCTCCATGCCCTTGGACAAGTCACTTATCATCCTGAAGGTTCATTGGCCTCCCTATAGATAAGTGGGTTGGGCTAGATGCTCTCAAAGATCCTGTCCCAACTCTAAAGTCTGTGAGTCGATTTTGGGGAAGCTATTTTCTGTCAGCTTCATGGGATCAGAGCTAGAAGGGACTTTAGAGTATGTTGAATCTTAACACTCATTTGAAAGTTGAGGAAATGGAGGCTGAGAGTAGTTAAGTGATTGCCCAGGGTCACACGACTACCATGTGAGGGGGCATTTGATCTCTGGTTTTCCTAACTCCCAGCCCAGTGTTCCATATATTATATCATGCCACCTGTCCAATTCTACCTGCCCAGAATCTCTTGTATTCTTCTCCTCCTCTCCAGTCACACTATCCCCACCTTAGTTTAGGGGTGGGGAACCTGCAGCCTTGAGGCCACATGCTCTAGGTCCCCAAGTGTGGCCCTTTGACGGAATCCAAATCATTGAAGGGCTACACTTGAGGACCTAAAGGGTCACATGTAGCCCTGAGGCTGCAGGTTCCCCACCCTTGCTTTAGGTCCTCATCAGTTTTCTCTTGGACCTTTATAATAGGTGCCCAATTGGTCTGCTTGCCTCTGCCCCCTCTATTCTCCATTCTGTCCTTAATCCACTGGTCAAAATTATGCACACGTGAGACTATGTTATTCTCTTACTCGTAAACTTTCAATGGCTCTCTATTATCCATAGGACAAAAGACAAACTCCTTTGCCTGGCATTTAAGGTCCTTTGATGTCCGGCTCCAGCCTTTTCTTCCAGCCTTAGAATACCATTATCCAATCTGACTAGTGACTTTTCCCTAAATCTGCGGCCCCTGAACATTTATTTGCACAGACCTTCTCATAGGCCTACATCAAAGTCATTATCAAAACTCTACTCTTCCTTTAAGACTGCGTCAATGAGCTCTTTCCAAAAGGGGCACAAATAATTATGTGACCAAGTGAGGAACGATATAAGTAAAGGAGAGATCCAGGCAAGGTGCTCTAAAAACTCAAGGTTTCCTTTCTCTTCTAAGATTTACCTAAAGCAAGTTGAGCATGATTTCTGGAGGTCTTGAAGGGAGTGTGGCTTTCAGACATGGTAGGAAAATAACCAGGATAAGCTATGTCTGGTGGCTGGAGCTCATTGAGAATGTCTAGATGCTTCCTTTCTAATTGGAATGTTTGCTATACTCCAAGAACAGAATGTAGGCCAGGAAAGCTGGAGGGAAGAGTAATTGGAGGGACATGAAGTATAAGAAAACTGGAGAGGTAGGAAGGGGCCAGGTTGTGATGGCCTTGAAATTCCAAGCACAGCATTTAATATTTGATGCTGGAGATAACTGGGAGGGACTAGAGTTTATTGAGTGATAATGGGTAATATGGTCAGGGCTGTAGATAAGTATTTAAGTGCTGCAGTGGATAAAGCAGTGGGCCTGAAGTCAGGAAGACCTGAGTTCAAATCTGACCTCAGATATTTGCTAGTTGTGGCACCCTTGGCAAGTCACTTAACAGGTTTACCTCAGTTTCCTCAAATATAAAGTGGGAGGAACAAAGCCAAGATGGCAGAGTAAAGGCTGGGACCCAACTGAACTCTCAAACATTCCATTTTAACAACTTTAAAATAATGCCACAAATCAAATTGTGGAGTAGCAGAGCTAACAAAAGGTCAGAGGGAAACATTTTTCCAGCTTACATCAATTTAGGAGGTCCACAGGAGAGGGTGGGTGCAGGCCCTGAGTGTAGCAGGTATACCAGTCATACAGGTGGCAGCAGCAGCAGCAGCTTTGGATGCTCTCAGCTCAGAGGTGGTAAGGAGGCTATAGCCAGCAAGGGATGCTTTGCTGGGTGCATCTGGCACTTATTGGCCACTCAACTGCTCATAGGCAGTTTTGGGTCACAGTGCCAGGATGGAGAGAACTTGACTACAAGGGAGAAGGGGACTTTTCGAGTCACAGTTTCAGGGCCAAGAGGAGTGGCTGGGGAAGAGGGCCTTTCCTGAGTAAAGACCAGAGCATAGACCAGTTGAGCGGTGACCACAATTTCCCAGTATCACAACCACCTTGGAAGCCCTGACAACTTGAGGACCCCTAGATGTTATGATTGGCATATGATTATGATAGAGTACTACTGTGCTATAAGAAATGATGAGGGGAGAGATTTCAGAAAAACACAGAAAGATTTATATGAACTGATGCAAGGTGAAGTGAGAACCAGGAGATTATTGTGCATAGTAACAGCAACATTGTAATGATGATCAATTGAGAAAGACTTGTCTACTCTGATCAATCCAATGATCCAAGACAATTCCAAAGGACTCACGATGAAAAAACGGTATCCAAATCCAGAGAGAACTGATGAACTCTGAGTTCAAAATGAAACATGGTTTTCTTTCTTTCTTTTTTATTTTTTGTGACATGGCTAATATAAAAATGTGTTTTACATGATTTCACATGTATAATTGATATCATATTATTTGCCTTTACAGTGGGGAAGGGAATGATGGGAGGGAGGGAGAAAATCTATAACTCACAATTGAAAAAGAAAAAAATGTAAAAATAAATAATAAATTTCTAAAAAGAAAAAAAAAACACCTTGTAAAGTAGGGATAATAATAGCACATACTTTTCACTTTCCACTACTACTTTCCAGGGTTACTGTAAGGATGAAAATGAGGTAATATTTGTGAAGTACTTAGCATAGTTCCTGGGACACAGAATGTGCTATATAAATCCTATTTATTGCTATCATTATTATTGAATGTACTTTAGGAAGATCACTTTGGCAGATGAATGTAGGATAGATTGAAGTGTGAAGAGACTTGACAGAGGAAGACCAACCAGAAAACTATTGCAAAACAGTCCAGGCATAGGGTGATAATGGAGTTGGTGGTGTTGTTTATAGAGAGAAAGGGACAAATAAGAGAGATGTTGGGATAGTATTAATGACAAGACTTGGCAACAGATCAGACACTGGGGATAAAAGAGAGTGAAGAGCTGAGGATGACACCAAAGTTTTGAGCCTGGGTGACCATGAGGACAGTGGCACCCTAGACAATAATAGGAAAGTTGGGAAAAGACAATGAATTCTATAGAAATAGGGATTATTATTAGGATGACTCTCTTTGGTACAGGTAATTCTGCTAACTAATTATGGAACACCCTTTACCCAGAAGTCCCCAACTCCTCTTCAGAGTCAGGACAGCAAATGCCATAGCTGGCAGCTCTTAGGATTTTTCCTTCCTTCTTCCTTAATGGATCAATGAGGAGAAAAAAAGTGACAAAGAAATTAACATTGAGGAAGACACAGTAGGCTACTTATAATCGCTCTTGTTTCTGTTTTTCCCTAATGAGGAGAGAGTTTACAGTTTACCATAGCAACCAACATTCCCCAGTGCTCCACTCTGTTTGAGCATTCATTATAGAATGATCTACAATTATAGGATTTAGGGTTCAAAGGAACCTTCCAAACAGGATCATCAGATCTCTGATTTAGACCTAGAAGGGACTTTAGAGTACACTTAGTTGACCTGTCAGAGACTGAACACACAAAGTGAATTGTCCAGGGTCACATGACTTATAATTATCTGAGTGAGGATTTGACCCCAGATATTTTTGATTCCAAGTCTATCATTTCATTCATTATACTATGTTTTTGCTGCTTTGCCTACTCCAATCCATTATATTTTACTGTGGAAACTGAGGCACTATGACCTGGGGAAGGTGAGGCAGTATGGCATGAAGGATTTGGAGTCAGTAGACCTGGATTTCCATCTTACATGGCATTGGACAAGTATCTTAACTTCTTTGATCCTCTGTTTCTTCATCTTTAAAATGAAGATATTCACTTAAATGATTTCCAGGGTTCTGTGTGTTTCCAAAAGGTATGATACTATGATATCTCTGAAGCCGCAGTTCCTTCATCTGTAAAATAGGAATAATAATGCTTATACTACCCACCTCACACTGCTGTAAGGAAAAGGATTCATATACTTTTAAGAGCCACAGAATGAAATAGATGTTCATGATATTTTGAACATAAAAGTTTTAAAACAGTTTCAAGGAGAAGGAAGCTCTTAATGATGTGCTTCAGAAGGGAGTAGGTTCTCCATCATTAGACGTTCTTAAGTAGAGACAACATGATGACTGTTTGGATGCTGCAAGGGGATTCCCCTTCAGACAGGGCTTAGAATAGCAACAACAGCTACAGAAAGCATTTATATAGTGCTTCAAGTTACGGCTGGCAAAGCACTTCATGTGTGCTATCTACTTTGTTCTTCTCTATAACCTGTGAGATAGGGGCTGTTATTATTCTCACTTGACATGTGAGGAAACTAAGACTGAAAGAAGTTATGGTGTGTGGTGTATTCATCCTTCGTTGCTGAAGAAGACCACGCCATTAGAGAAATGCTGATATGACTTGCACTTGACTTTGTTTTGAGTGAGGGAGGGCTGTGCAGGTCATCAGCCTCACTTCTCCTCCAGAGCCATCTGAATCCAGTGACCTGATATTCATCAGGATGACTGGAGATGACCCAGGATGAGGTAGTTGGGGTTAAGTGACTTGCCCAAGGTCACACAGCTAGTGAGTGTCAAGTGTCTGAGGTGAGATTTGAACTCAGGTCCTCCTGACTCCTGCACTTGTGCTCTATCCACTGCACCATCTAGCTGCCCTGAAAGAAGTTATATGACTTGCCCAAAGTCACACAGTTAGCGTCTGAAGAGACAGGTTGAGGTTAAGTCTTCTTGACTCAGTGAAAAGCACTCTATGCTGCCTTGGTGAGGTCCACCCCTTCCATCTCTGGGATTTTGTTACTCTGTGAAGTGCTGTGGACTCTTAGAACAATCCTTGAGGACTTGTCATTCCTACCAGGGGCTAAGGCTAAGGCCAAGGCCCAAGTCTTCCTGGGGCTAGAATTCTGCTAGAGAGCCAGCTTCTTCACTCTGAGGGAAAATATTACTGCTCAGCTCATCCTACTCTCTTTAAAATATTCATGTAAGCATAGCCTAAGGCCATAGAATAACATAATAAGATTAGACTTTCTGTAAGTTTCTTGATCTCTGGAGACAGAGAAAGTCAGAAATATCAGTATATCAGCTCCTTCCCAGCAACGCCCTTTATCTGTGGGCTCTAGCGCCTTTGTCAACCATAAAAAACCTGGTATGAAAGAAATATTAATTATTCAGATGAACACTAACATTCAAACAGCATAATTATAATCCTGGTACCCATAAGAAAGAGTAAGGGTAAAGGATAGGACTTCCGGAGAGGAGAATGGAGAGCAGGAGGCTTCTCTGTGACTCAGGCACACATGGCTGCTCTCCTTGAGTCTTCATAATATACCCTTCCAGGAGCATAGCTAATGAGAACTTGTATTTGGTGGTGTACCCACATGGGTCACAAAGCCTTTTACCTATTTGCCGTAGTGCTCTAGATGTGTGCATGTATGTGTGTGTGTGTGTGTGTGTGTGTGTCTGTGTGTGTGTGTGTGTGTAGGTGGAGTATTTATTTGCTTGTGGGTCAATCCCATGAATGATTGACTCAAGAACTCATTTCTTTTCAGAGACTACCTTTTGGAAGGCAGCAAGGTATAGGGTAAAGAGTATTGAACTTGGAGTCAAGAGATCTAGGTTTAAGATCCTACTCTACTTCGAACCAGCCATGTAGTAGCTCTGTGGGAAAGTCTCTTACTCAATTTGACTATGCTTCAACATCTGTAAAATGGTGGTACAGAGATTAACAGCATCTGTTTTTACCATATTGCTGTGAGGAAAGTGCTTTGAAGACCTCAGAATTCTATATTTATATAGAATATATGAGCCATTTAGATGATGTTGATCCTATATTGAGAGAGACCATAGGATATAGGACAAAAAATGACCGGGTTGGAAGGGACCTTAGGATGTAGTGCATAGAAAGTAAGAACAGGAGAGGCCTTAGAAAATTAGAAACTCGGGGGGCAGAGGCAAGATGGTAGAGTAGAAAGATGCATATACTCTAGCTCTTCCCCCACAGCCCATAAAATATCTGTAAAGAATGACTCTCAACAAATTCGAAATCAGCAGAAGTCACAGAACAACAGAATGGAGGAGATTTCCAGCCCAGGGTAACCTGGAAGGCCGATGGGAAAATTCTGTCACACCAGACACAGAGTGGAGCCCAGCCCAGCCTTGACTGTCCAGCACAGGGAAGAGGACCAGAGCAGTCCTCGGGGGTGAAATCCCCACCAGCAGCAGCAGTGGTTCACAGAATTCTCAAACCCACAGGTGCCAAAGATTAGTGGGAGGCCTTTTTCAGTTGGCCTAGAAGGGAGCAGGGTGCCCCCCATAGCTCTGGCCCCAGTCAGCAGCAGCAGAGGCCTTAGTGGGTGGCTGAGGCTCGCACAGGCAGGCAGCAGCTGATATCCATAGTTGGAGGTCTCATGGTAAAGCCCCTGGGGGAATTGAATAGTTGATTTGAACCTCAGCTATGAGTGCTGGTGTGACAGAACTGGAGGTAAGGCTGCTGTGGAGAGGAAATTTTACTACTTGCAGATTCTGGGCACAAAAGTTTCTGGTTGCTCTCAGATCAGTGGGCAGGCTTGACTGTGCCACCTTGGAGGAACTGAGATCCTACAGAGTGTACCCTACTCTTGACAAAGAACCTAAAAATCAAGTAACTGGTTGGGAAAATGCCCAAAAAAGGGAGAAAAAAATAAGACTATAGAAGGTTACTTTCTCGGTGAACAGATATCTTCTCCCATCCTTTTGAATGAGGAAGAACAATGTTTACCATTAGGGAAAAGCATAAAAGTCAAAGCTTTTGTATCCCAAAAATCCAAAATAAATATTCAGTGGTCTCAGGCCATGGAAGAGCTCAAAAAGGATTTTGAAAATCAAGTAAGAGAGGTAAAGGAAAAATTGGAAACAGAAATGAGAGAGATGCAAGAAAATCATGAAAAGTGAGTCAACAGCTTTCTAAAGGAGACCTAAAAAAAGTACTGAAGAAAATAACACCTTTAAAAATAGGCTAACTCAATTGTCAAAAGAGGTCCAAAAAGCCAATGAGGAGAAGAATGCTTTAAAAAGCAGAATTAACCAAATGGAAATGGAGGTTCAAAAGCTCACTGAAGAAAATAGTTCTTAAAAATTAGAATGAAACAGAAGGAGGCTAATGACTTTATGAGAAACCAAGAAATCACAAAACAAAACAAAAGAATGAAAAAATGGAAGATAGTGTGAAATATCTCATTGGAAAAATAACTGACCTGGAAAATAGATCCAGGAGAGACAATTTAAAAATTATGGGACTACCTGCAATCCATGATCAAAAAAAATCCTAGACATCATCTTTCATGAAATTATCAAGGAAAACTCCTCTGATATTCTAGAGCCAGAGGGAAAAAGAAATATTGAAAGAATCCACCAACCACCTCCTGAAAGAGATCCAAAAAGATAAACTCCTAGGAACATTGTAGCCAAATTCCAGAGTTACCAGGTCAAAGAGAAAATATTGCAAGCAGCTGGAAAGAAACAATTTGAGTACTGTGGAAGTACAATCAGGATAACACAAGATCTAGCAGCTTCAACATTAAGGGATCAAAGGGCTTGGGATATGATATTCCAGAAGTCAAAGAAACTAGGATTAAAACCAAGAGTCACCTACCCACCTACTCATTTATTCAGGGGAAAAAATGGCCAATCAATGAAATAGAGGACTTTCAAGCATTCTTGATGAAAAGACCAGAGTTGAAAAGAAAAATTGACTTTCCAGCATAGGAATCAAGAGAAGCATGAAATGGTAAACAGGAAAAAGAAATCATAAAGGCCTTACTAAAGTTGAATTGTTTACATTCCTACCTGGAAAGATAATATTTGTAACTCTTGAAACTTTTCTCAGTATATGGGTAGTTGGTGGGATTATACACACACACACACATATGTGTATATATACATGTATATATATATATATATATACATACATATATATATATATATGAAGAGAGAGAGAGAGACAGACAGACAGACAGACAGAGCATAGGGTGTGCTGAATAGGAATGGATCATATCTAAAAAACTAAAATTAAGGGATGAGAAAGGAATATATTAGAAGGAGAAAGGGAGAAATGGAATGGGGCAAATTATCTCTCATGAAAGAGATAAGAAAAAGTCTTTTCAATGGATGGAAAAAAGGGGAGGAGAGAGGGAAAAAGTGAAGCTTACTTTCATCACATTTGGCTCAAGGAAGGAACAGCAGGCACATTCAATTTGGTATGAAAACCTATCTTACACTACAGGAAAGTAGGGGAGAAGGGGATAAGTAAGGTGGGGGGGATGATGGAAGGGAGGGTAAATGGGAGGAGGGAGAAATTAGAAGTAAGCACTCTTGGGGAGGGACAAGGTCAAAAGAGAGAATAGAAGAAAAGAGGGACAGGATAGGATGAAGGGAAATATAGTTAGTCTTACACAACATGACTATTATGGAAGTCATTTGCAAAACTGCACATATACAGCCTATAGTGAATTGCTTACCATCTCAGTGGAGATGGGTGGAGAGGGAGGAAGAAAGAGAAGTTGGAACTTAAAGTTTTAGAAACAACATGTTGTGTATTGTTCCTGCATACAACTGAGAAATAAGAAATACAGGTAATGGGGTATAGAAATTTGTCTTGTCCTGCAGGACAAAAGAGAAGATGTGGATAAGGGAAGGGAGGGATGTTAGAAGGGAGGGCAGATTTGTGGAAGGGGTAATCAGAATGCTCAGTGTTTTGAGGGGGGAGGAGAGAGATTGAGGAGAAAATTTGGAACTCAAAGTTTTGTGGAAATTAATGTTGAAAACTTAAAATAAATAAATACTTTTTTGAAAAAGAAAATTAGAAACTCTAAAACTGATTATAAGTGTGTCTATTTGTGAGCTCTTAGGAAGGGAAGAGGAGGCAAATAGCATGATATAATACAGAAGACCTAGATTTTGAGACCAGGGACCTTGCATGATTTTGATATGTCATGCTAGATGAACCTTTAAGGCAGAAGTTCTTGATCTAGGAACTGCTTCTTGCCATTTGAATGACCTTGAGCAAATCACTTCACAGAAATTGGTCTCAATTTCTTTTCGTCTAAATTGAGGAGAGGTAGACTAGATCAATGCTTCTTGAAGAGGATCTGGGGGCTCCTGGGAGTCCCTGAGACTATTTCAGGGCGTCAGTGAGCTCATAACTATTTTCATAATAGTAAGTGGATGATTTAGTTTGCAATACAGGAAATGTTGATAGATATAGCTCACAAAAATAAATGTTCTTTAAGGGGGGCATCCTAAATTTTTATGAATGAAAAGGGGTAGGTATTAAGATTAAAACGTCAGAGAAAGCCTGGGATAGATTATATCTACAAGGTCCCTTCTACTCAAATCCTGTGTTCCAATGTTTTTTAAAGGGTTCTTTAAATCATGCCAGACTGATAGTATTTATATTTGTGATAAGGTTTCCAAGCAAGCATATCAGGAGACTTTTGTGGATATTATATACCTGGATTTTGGCCAGGTGCTTGATGGTGGAGAGATGTAGGTTGCATGATAATGCAGTTAGGTGGATTTAGAATTAATTGATTGCCAAAAATATTGATTATTGAGTAGACGCCAGTCATTAGGGAGGTCTATCAGGCTGCCTAAGAGCTCTATCCTATTGTCTTCAACACTTGAATCAATGACTTACATGAATATGTATCAAATTGCACATAACACATTTTTAAGGGACTAGATAAAAACCTTGGTGACAAAATTAGAATAAATCTTATTATAATAAACTTGAACAGAGGGCAGAAGCTAAAAAGTGTGAAATTTGTACTCCCAAATAGCAATGTGTCTGTACTTTCATTGATGTGGGCTTATCCTGTGTAATTCTTGTACACCTCCTCCTATAAATTTGCCAAGGGGGACCATCTAATCATGTAGGAGTCTTTCTTACATTCTTGGCATTGCATGGATACCAATCGAGGGCACAGTCTGTCCATTGGCTAACCTTAGATTTTACTAAGAAATTGATTCCTACCACACCTCTCTTCTCCACTTATGCGTTTTTAAAAATAATATCCTCCTGTTAAATCTTCTGCATAAATCCTCCTCTATAATGCACTTCAGCTTACTCATGACCCACACCGGGGAGTGGTGGGGAGAGGTCCCTTTCACCGTCACATCTATCGCCCTTTGCATAGTCCTCTATTTTCTTTCTTTCTTTTCATGACTTGCAGTTAGACAGCACTATCTGAAGAATCCCAAGGGTAAAAAAAATGGACTTTGTTTCAGGAAGAAATGGAGGGTCTTTAAAAGAGCTGTACAATTTCCTGAAAGGCCCTCTAGTCCATTCTCTTCTCCTCCTCTTTCAATTCCAGGCTCAGTTCATTATTCGTTTGCAGTGTCCACTCAAGATAGATGCAGTGATGGATGAACTTTATGGTTTGCTAATCCAGCAGGATCTCATAGTTTATACTATATACATTTTTCATCCACTTGGTATTACCTATGTAGATGGTTAGGCTAAGCTAGCCAAGAAATCCTTTTATTAAGGGAATTTGTTCTGTGAAGTTTGGATTCAGTCAAAGTGGTGCACTTGAGCACCAAGAAGGCCACAGGTTCTCCACACCTGGTAGACTTTTGAGGAATAATAGACTTTTATACCAGAAGCTCTGTACTGTTTTGGGGTTTAATATAATTTAGAACATAAATGGAAACATACACAAACAAGAACATTAATACCTGACCCTTATCTATTGGGAAAGTCTTCAGTGATGGTAGTGAACATTTTTCACAGGCATCCATTCCCTATTCTATGCCTCACATGGTATTAATAATCAGAGACTGCTCAAAGTTGTCACTGTTACATCATTTCTGGGAATCTTGCATGATTTTGATATTCAAAAAAGAACCTTTAAAGACAGAGTTCTTAACCCAGGATCTGTGGCCTTTTAAAAACAATTACATTTTGTTAACTATTTCAATGTAACTTATTTCCTTTATAATCTCAATCTATTTTACTTTATGAATTTAAAAATATTGTGAGAAGAAAGAAAGGCAACAAGCATTTAATAAGAACTACTATGTGCTGGGGATTGCACTAAGCACTTTACAAATATTATCTCACTTTATCTTTACAACAGCCCTGGCAGGTAGATGCTACTATTATCCCTACTTTACAGTTGAGTAAACTGAGGCAGATAGAAGCTAAATGACTTGACCTGAGTTGTGCAGTTAGTGAGTGTCTAAGGCTGGATTTGAACACAAACATTTGTGACTTCAGGTTCATCCTTTTAGCCATTTCACTACCTACCTGCCTGAAAAGGGGTCCATGGGTTTCATTCAATTGGCAAAGGGGTCAACACACACACACACACACACACACAGAGTTAAGAACCTCAACCTTAAGATTTTAGTTCATTGTACTGAATCAATTTTTTAAAAAATAGTCAACAAACTATAAATATAGTCAGGTCTTAAATTCTCTATATCCTTTGGTGAGTTGTGAGCTTGTAATAGGTGATCTGCTACAAAATATCCTTTGTGAAGAGAGAGACAGAGAGAGAGAGAGAGAGAGAGAGAGAGAGAGAGAGAGAGAGAGAGAGAGAGAGAGAGAGAGAGAGAGGGAGAGGGAGAGAGAGGGAGAGAGATCAATTGTTAGAGCTGTAAGGGACAGTTATGAGGACACAGATATAGGACCAGAGGGATACTTAGAAGTCATCAAGTCCAGCTCTCTGATTTCACAGATAAGGACACAGTTTGGGGGTGGGGTGGGAAGTTAAGTGACTTACCTGTGGTAGTAAGCAGTTGAGGTGGGATTTGAACCCAGACACTGATACTTCAGAACCTGGACACATCGAATTGTATCACCTGAAGCCCTCTAGCGTTCTGGCAGTTTGTGGTACAGCAGGGAGAGTCTGGGCAAACCATGTCCTGTCTTTGAGATGCAATCTCTTCCTTTGCAAAAGAAGAGTTTTTAATTCTTGCATTGTGTACCCACCTGAGTACAGTGCTGTAGAGGAATGTGCTTGGTATAGCTTCAAGCTCCAGAAATAGGGGCTTTGCTTAGAGCCTGAGGTCACACCAAGCCAGGACTTGCCCTTGGGCCTCCTGACTCTTAGTCCCATGTCTTTTTCCACTGCACTCCATCACCTGGCCTGGATAATGTCAGTAAGCCCACGCCTTCTCAATGGCACTTCTGACATGTCAGTCTTGAAGCAGAATTATTTGAATCACTTTGATAAAAAGCTCTTTCCATTTTGGTGCCTGTACTTTGGGGATCTTTGCCCTTAGGCACTCACTCCCTTTCCTGGTCCTGGAGACAGAAGACACTTGCTTAGGGGGATGGGGTCCTTTAGGGTGAGGGGAAGGCTGGGAAATGGGCCAGAGATTCTTATCTAGACACAAAAGCCAAGCAAATAACTTAACCATTTGTTTCTCCTTAAGTAATTCCATTTGCTCCCACATCTGCTTATTTAACCTTTCTGCTGTCCAGAAGAAACATCTCAGCTATTCTCTGGCAACAGGACTAGCTGAGATGAAATTGAAATGTCAAGTGAACCAGCATCAGTTGCCCCGCCTCTTAACCCTAACACACACACATATTTTGGTGGTTGTGTGAATTCCCTTCACATTAGAAAAATCTGAGAAACACTGGCTATCCTTCCACAGAAATCCACCAAATCACAGCAGAGAATATAGAATGTCGAAGAGTGAACAGGTTTGAGAAGATAGAAAGTCACAGCATGAAAGGACCCTAAACCATAGAATGTTAGAGATGTCAGGCCCTTAGAACACAAAATGGCAAACTTAGAACGCAGAATGTCACAACTGGATGGGCTCTTAGAACATAAAATATCGGTGCTATAAGGAAACTTAGAATGCAGAATGTCAGAGTTGAATGAGCCCTTAGAACACAAAATGTCAGTTCTAGAAGGGCCCTTAGAACATAGAATGATGGAGCTGAATGGATCTTTAGAACAACAAAGAAGTCAGTCATAGCTAGCCTTGGGACACTGAAGGTCAATACTCAAAGGGATGTTAGAACATAGAATGTTTGAGTTGTATGGACCTTAGCACAAGGGTTGTTAGAGCTGAAAGAGATTCTGTTTGCTGTTGTTCCATCACTTCAATTGTGTCCAACTCTTTGTGACCCCTTTTGGGGTTTACTTGGCAAAGATAATGGAGTGATTTGCCATATCCTCCAGCTTATTTTACAGATGAGGAAATTGAAGCAAAAAGCATTAAGTGATTTGCCCAGGGTTACACAGCTAATAAGTGTCTGAGACCAGATTTGAACTCAGGAAGATGAGTCTTTCTGACTCCAGGCCTGGAGCTCTATCCATTGAGGCACCTGGCTGTCCTATGACATGGCCTGTTGACTGTTACAAATGAATATTACCTCTCAACACAGGATGTTAGAATTGGAATAGATCTTAGAGGATAAAATGGCAGAACTAGGGACAGAGGTTATTTCTATTCTTGAGATATCTTTGATGACACTTTTGTGCAGAAGCTGCTATTGGCAGCATATGATGGTCTTCTTAGAACCATCAAGTGTTTCTCCCTCACCCTTTGGGTCACCTACAGTTGGGATCCTTTGGAGAGTCAGAAGTTTTATAATTTTAAGTGATGCAGGATTAAATAATACCAAAGAGAAGGGTCTTAGTCGAAAGCAGCTGGGGGTCATTGGAAATGCTATGTCATTTCCCTCCAGCTTGATCTTTTTTTCCTGTTCAATACTAGCTCCAGCTCACTATCCTTTTGTGACCTTTTATAATCAACCTTTAACTGATCAGTCTACAGGCACTGATTAAGCACTTATTTTATGCACCCAAAGCTGGACTCTCAGGAAGCTTACATTCTATGGAATCCTAGTGATTAGAGTGCCTTGAGCAGAATAAGCCTCTTAGCTTGGTATTCAAAGCTCATCGCCATCTTGCCCCACCTTACTTTTCTAGCTTTGTCATATATTAGTCCCCTCCATGTGTGTTTGGCTCTAGCCAGTGTAATACATGTTTAAAGACTCAGGAAGTACCCTGGTCTTATCAGTAACACATTTATAAGCCAGACTTGGGGTGGGTGACTCCTGGAAATGGCTAATCTCACCCTTGGAAATTAAAGGTAATAGTAATCATCAACCACAGAATGGGTGAAAGTTTTCTGAACGTGCCTCCTGCTGAAGCTGTGTACTGCCTGGAAGGGGAGCCACTGAAAGATTTGGCAGGGGGCAGTGCTGGAGAGTGGTGGTGGTGGAGGCAGTAGGGAGATGTCACCTACTGGGAAGATGACATGGCTAGCTTATTTATAATAGGTTGGAGAGGGGAAAGATTGGAGGAAAAGGGGTTTTTATGTCAGTAAAATTATTGACCCCCAAATTAAGAGGATATTATGATTACATAGGTGAGAAGAGATAAGAATCCAGATTAGGGTTATGGCGGTGGGAATTAGAAAGAAGGAAATGGGTGGGAGAGCTATTGCAGTGTGAGAATTGAAAAGACTTGGCAAATGACTACATTGGGGGTGGGGATGGTGACAGAAATGGGAAAATCCAAGATGACTCCAAGACTTCCAATCCTGGTTTTTGGGAGAATTGGGGTGCTGTCCTTCATTTATGGAGGTTATATTTTGGGACTGTATATTGCAGGAGAAAAAGCCCTAGACCAGGAGTTGGAAGGCGTTGGTTTGAATCCCTGGATATGACCTTGGGCTATTTGAATTTGAGCTCTCTTTTCATTACTTTCTCAAGGGTTATTATAAGGAGATTCCTTTCGGATGTCAGAACTCTAAAGAAAAGTGAGATCTTCCAACCAAGTTCACCGTGG
Organism: Notamacropus eugenii; assembly: GCF_028372415.1. Taxonomy (NCBI): domain Eukaryota; kingdom Metazoa; phylum Chordata; class Mammalia; order Diprotodontia; family Macropodidae; genus Notamacropus; species Notamacropus eugenii. Next base: position 54,521,510 of record NC_092877.1, read on the forward strand.
TTCAAAATCCAGATGCAAAGACTCCACTGCCTGTGTCTAGAACTGAAAGGTCCAATGAAACAGATCCCAAACCCAAGATTCTTGGATTCATGAGGCCTAAGGGTTTGTATGTGGGGGAAAGTAGCCTTTCTGCCCATGCCCACTTTAGTGCAAAGTGTCCATGCCCAAGGTGAACAAACTTTTCCTTGTAAATACAGCTGGAAAGAGAGTGAGATTGATTCAGTAGGGTAGTTTTAAAAATGTAGCCTGTTCCAGTTATGTAGCTAATGAAAAGAAATTCCTATATATTTGCAAGGCAACCAGGGAATATCTTCTCTAAGAAGTAGGTCTGTGCTATCTCCCACATGATTATCTCCATCTTAGTTGATCTAGACATGTTCAAAGCCTGGCTACATTATATACACAGACATATTAATACATATTACGCATATGTATATAAATATATGTATTTTCACATATATGTTTATTCTTTTTGTTTCTATGCTGTATGTATTTTATATATTAGAAAGTGAACTCCTTGCAAGTGAGAATTGTTTAATTTTTTATACTTGCATTCTCAGCATCTGGCACATAATCACTTAAAAAATATTTGTTGAGGGGCAGCTAGGTGGCACAGTGTGTAGAACACCAGCCCTGGAGACAAGAAGACTTGAGTTCAAATCCATCCTCAAACATTTACTAGTTGTGTGTCTCTGGGCAAGTCAACTCCAATTGTCTCAAAAAAAAAAAAAAGTACTTGTTAACTGATTGATTAACTAGGGGCCAAGAGGCCTGGGGTCCAGTCTTAGCCCTGGCACTCCCTAGCCCTATGAGCTTAGATCAGTCACTTCCCTGCTCTGACTGAGCCTCTGGTTCCTCACCTGTCCAATGAAGATGAGCAAATCTGCCCACACTCTCTATTAGAGGTGAGTCGGGAGGCTTATCCCATTGAGCTTTCACTGAGATGGAAGACATGGAATGGTTGTGAAGAAAGGTTATTGAGATGTACAGGAGTGTTTCTGGGTCTCAGGATCCCTTTACAGTCTTAAAAATTATTGAAAACTCCAAAGAGTTTTTATTCATGTGGGTTATATCTCTCAATATTTACTATATCAGAAATTAAAACTGATCATTTAAAAAAATTATTTATTCTTTTTAGCCATTAAAAAAAACCCATTATGTGTTAACATAAATGACATATTTTATGAAAAATAAGTACATTTTTCAGAATTTAGTGAGAAGGATGGCATTATTTTACAAGTTTTACAAACTTTACAAATCTCTTTAATTTCTCACCTAGTAGAAAATAGCTATATTCTCATATCTATTTTTACTTTCAGTAGTCTGTGACATGTTTTGGTTGAAGAATAAAATCTAGTCTTTCACATATATGTAGTTAAAAAAGAAAAGAGTATTTTAATATGAATATAATGTTTTAGTATTATTTTAAAATACTTTTGACCTTGAGGACATCCTGAAAGGGTCTCAGGGACCCCCAAGAGTTTTTTGACCCTTCTTTAAGAACTACTGTTGTAGTAAAATAATTAATAGAATTGTGCTTAGTTCCCGATCCATGGCTCTGGACTATGAAAAAGCCCCATTTACCTCTCTGAGCCTCAGTTTGCACATCAGTAAAATAGGCATAATAACATATACCTTACCTAACCCATATAGATGTTAGGGGCAGCGAAGGAAGGGCAGTGCTATATAATCCTTAAAGAAGGGCAGGAAAAAATAGTCATTGGTAATGAAAGTACTGCAGAAATGTGGTTTCTTACTATCAACAGGAAAAACAATAGATGAGTATTAGCACATAAAAGCATGTATTGTTTTTCTTTGTTTTTCAAAGAAGAATTGAAACTCCTTATTATTTGAGGCCCTCCAAAATCAGGCCTCACCTTCCCTATATCACAGTGCCAATAATGCCGGCTCTGGAATCAGAGGACCTGGGTTTGACCCTCTCTGTGCAACCTTTGGCAATTTGCTTAACCTTGATGTACCTCAGTTTCTCCATATGTAAAGCAAAAGGGTTGGACCAGATAGCCTCTACAGTTCCTGCCAGCTCTATAGACCCGTGATACTCATACAGCTCCTTGCTGTGTGCATAAAGTCCCTCAAATGGTACCTTGTTTTATTTTCAAGTGGTTTGAGATATACATGTATATGTATATACATATACACATATATACATATATACACACGTATGCATATACATACATACATATGTGTGTGTAGATAAAGATATAGTTATATGTACTATCTTCCCAAATAGACAATCTCAACATGAGGGTGAGGAAGTGGTCTTACTCCTCTTTGGAAACCGGTTTAGCAACATGCTAGATGCTATGGAAGGCACATTCAGCCATGAATTTAGCCTCTTTTTCAAAGTTGTGCAGAATATTTTCTCATTAATTCATTTATTTCGTTAATTAATGTAAATTGATTAATTAATATTAATTAATTAATTCATTGATTTATTCATTCATTCATTCATTTATCCCAGATCTGGTGCTTTCTAGGGGTGTGACCTTGGACAAGTCAGTTCCCTTCATGTGATGATTGAGTATAATGGAAAAAGTGCTAGATACGGAGGCCTCAGGGTCTAGTCTCCAACCTTGCCTTGGATTCTTACTAATTAAGTGACCTCTTTGAGCCTTAGATTCTTCCTCTTGAAAAAGGGGGAATTCATCCAGAGTATCACTAAGGTCCCTTACAGTTCTAAATCAGTGATGTCATGTGTACATTTTGTAAATTTTGAAGTTCTCTTTAATTATGATTTCTCATTTTATGTCAATTCAATTAAACAAGCATTTATTTAGTGCTGTACAAGGCACCATGTCGGGTGATGGAGAGAGAAAAAAGTGACAGGTTTTTGCCCTTTTCTTAAGAAGCTCACATTCTAACAAAGTTGATACAGCCTGTATTTAGAAAAAAAATATAAGAGGAGAATGCATAAAAGACAAAAGAGATATGCAAACAAAATAATATTTGGGGAAATTTGAGGAGTGACAGAACACTTTCAACTGAGGACATCATGAAAGCCTTTGTAGAGGAAGCAATAGGTGATTAGAGTCTTGAAGGAAGAAGATTCTGAAAGGTGAGGATGAAGAAGAGGAGCATTCCAGGCACAGAGGACAGCCCTGGTAGGTTCACAGAAGAAAGAGATTATTTTGTTCTTAAAGGGAAGTAATATGAGAGGAAGCTGGAAAGTTAGACTAGAGTCTTAAATTCTAAGCTAAGAATTTGGCATTTTTTTTTATTGCTACTAGGGAATCACTGAAGGCTTCTGAGCAGGGGATTGACATGCTTTAGGATTGTTATTCCAGAAGCTGTATGGAGGATGAACTGGGGAAGGGAAGAGATTGGAGTTAAGGTGACCCTGGGCAAGTCATGTAAATTCTCAGGTCTTAGGTGTTTCCTCTATCAAGTGAGGGAATTTAAGATTCCATTGAACCCTAACTAAAATATATGCAGTGAAGACAAATCCAGTGTAAGAATACTCTAGCATTTTTTACAGAAAAAGGAGAAATGTCTGATGGTAGTGTGTGTGTGTGTGTGTGTGTGTGTGTGTGTGTGTGTGTTTGTGTGTTTGTGTGTTGAGGTAAGCTTTTGAAGGATAGTGGAAAGTCTTGTGTCAAGGACACAAGTGATCTTCCTTAGCAAGGAGAAGGCTCCTGTCATCCTCTGAATGCAGAAGAAAGTAGTAGAGGATGGCCTATATCTCCTCTGGCATTGACCAGTTAATGTATTGAGTTTGAAGGCCCAGGGGATGCTGGGAAGCTGTTACTTGGTCATTCCACAGAAATAAAGGTCTTGCAAGAGTGTGGCCTGCTCAGCACCAGGCTATTGATGAGGGCAGGTGGAAGTGGGAGGGAGAAGGCTAGGCCCAGAAAGGCTGACTCTGGTCCACAGCATTTTGGCTGATGAGCTTTTGTTTTTTTAAAACTTTTCTTTGAAGCCTGTGCTTACCTCTCATCTCTGCACTGCTCAGATCAAACTTGCCACTCTCCCCAGAGTCTCTTGGCTTTAATCTTCTTAAGTTTTTTCCTGGCTTGTCTGTACAAAGCTTTATCTCTGGCTCCCCAGCAAGAGAACCTTGGGAAGCTGCTAATGTGTCCTCTGAGGCCATCATGACTGATTGATGGAAAGGAACGTGGAATCCAAAGGTGCTAATGGTCTTGCTTTTAAAAAAAATTATTTTTCTTTTATTGACTCCAAGGCTGAAAGGGGATTTACTGACTAATACCCAATTTATGTGCAGATGGATCTTCTGACAGATACATATTCCATGGGGAAAAGAGGACAAGAGAGGCCTTAAACATTAGCCCATCTTTAAATGCAAATGATCTTTGTGTAGAGCAGGGGCTCTTAAATTAAGGCCTAACAATTTTTTTCTTAGTATTCCAATATAATTTCTTTGCTTTGTAATTGTACATTTTTTTGCATATAAAAATATTATTCTTAAAAGGTTCGTGGACTTCTTCAGACTGCCAAAGGGGTTCATGATGCAAAAATGTGCAGAATTCTTTGGGTAGCATGGTGTAGAGTGGCAAGGCTCCTAGATTTTGAGGCAAGGAACCTGGGTTCTAATCCCAGCTCTGCTATCTATTGTGTGACCTTTGGAAAGTACCTTTTCTGGTCCTCAGTTTTCTAAGCTCTAACAGAAGGGGATTGATTTAGATGATCTCTCAGGTCCATTTGGGCCATGACACTCTACTTTCCAAGGTCATATCTAGCTCCAAATCCTATGATCCCGCCATCCTGTGATATAGACAGAGGGAAAGGCTGGAGTGTTAGAAAATGAGCAGAAGCTCAACAGCACAAGAAGGGAATGGAGGATGGATGGAGCTGCCATGTTCCTACTGTCTGATGCTTGGCATCTGTTTTCCAAGGACAGGAAATTGGGATTCAGCCTTGCTGGTATCATTCAGATAGGTGGTTCGAGGCTAGGCTGACCCTGGCCTTTTCTTTTTACAGTTTTCCCTATTGCTCCTTTCTTTCCTAACTCTGGTATGAAGAGTACTGGAGCACAGCAATCTCTAACCCCAAATCAAAAAAGATACTGGTGAATGCTCCCTCCAGCCCCTGCAAGGAAGCAGAAGCAGAAGGACTCTACATTGTAGACACTGTCACAGTCATGGCTCCTGATCTCAGCCAGCCATTCAGAATCACAGAAGATCAGAAATGAAGCAATATGTCAATAAGCAATTATTAAGCTTCTGCTATGTTCCAGGCACTGTGCTAGAGTGCTAGGCTCGGGGGGTAGAAAGACAAAAAGAAAGAGTTCTTGGCCTCCAGAAGCTTCTATTGTATTGGGGAATGGAAACACACACAAGCTTATATATGTGTGTGTGTATTATATGTATATTACATATATTACATATGTATTTATACACACACACATGTATGTATCTCCATATATGTGTGCCTATATATATATATGTGTATATATATATTTGTGAAACATATACAATGTAATTTGAGAGAATGAATTAGCAGCTGTAATTGAGGTGTTGGTCTTAGGAAATACCTCCTGTAGAATCTTGTGTTTGAGCTAAACTTTGAAGAAGGCTAGGGATTTGATGGCTGGGACTGCTAAGGACCTTCCCGGTTTGTGCACCATCATGGAGATGGGACATGTGAAGATGAGCAAGAAGATGGCTTTGGCTGAGATGTAAAGTACACAAAGGCTATTTGAAGGAGTTTTGTTTTTTCATGCTTTCTCAATGAGTAGGGAAGGAGGAAGTAGGAGGATGAGAATTCAGAAGGGAAAATAAAATAAATCAAATTTAAAAACAAAACAAAAGAAGGGGTTAATGTACAAGTTTAGAAAACCAGGTGGAACCAGGTTGTGAAAGACTTTAAGTCTGAATTAAAGGTATTAGAATAAAGGAATTAGGTTAAAATAAAATGAAGGCATTAAAATTACCTGGAAGTAATAGGAGACCATTGGTCCTTACTGAGCAGAGGAGTGGCATGGTTAGGAATCTTACTTTAGCAGAAGATTCATTAGAAAGAACTTTAGAGGTACCCTCCCCCAACCAGTACCTGGAAGAAAGGAAGGAAAGAAGGAAGGATATAAGCATTTATTAAGCTCCTACTTTGTGGCACTTGGTATTCCCCCGTGTGCCTAATAATGGCTACCAAGGTTCATTTGAATATCTCCAACGAAAGGGGACATCTCAACAGTAGGGCCCAAAGTCCACTCTGGGTAACTGCATCTTCCATTGAGTGCCACATCTGGTGTCATTTGATGCTAGGAACAGCAGCTCCCTTCTTGTTCCCTTGATTCCTAAAATATCCCCAGTGGTTATTCCGGGGGTCATTGGCCAGTATAAACTTTCACTATTTGTTGAAATTCTAGTGGGGCAAAAGTTTCCCAGAGGAATCATCCATGGGCAGGGCTTGGTGCCATCTTCATCCTATTCTGCCTCCAGGCTCCAGGGTGGCCTAGCCAACTCAAAATATGGAAAATATTCAGGTGGCAGAGGATGTGAGACAGGATGGCATCAAGCACATAGATGAGGTATATCTTAGAAAGGAGAAGGAAAGGGTGACTTTTTATGAGCCCAGGGGTCTGAAAGAGAGGATGAGTTCATCCCTGAATGCTCTGTCTTGATGGCAATCATAATAGGAATCTTCGATGAGAAGTAAAAACCAAAGGCAGCTATCATCTTATCATCATCATTATTGTATCATTATCATCATCACCACCACCATCATCACTATTATTGTTGTTATTCATGGAAGAAAAATGAAACCCAGAGAGATGAATTTACTTGCCCAAAGTAATCTAGGGAAGAAGTTGTGGAACCAGGACATGATCCCAGATCCTCCAACTTTAAACCCACAGTGCTTCAGAACATGACACTGTAGGGTTTGAGAGGACATGTTTTACATGTTTGTTCAATGGATGAACAAATCAATGACTCAGTGAATGGATGTAGTTCTTTGCTTTTCACACGGAGTCATAGATTATCTAGAAGAATTAAGAATGTTCTGCCTTTGCCATTTTGGCCTGAATCACTTTATTTGATAATTGCAACCACCCATCCAGGCCTCAATGGCCAGACCAGGCAAAGCAGAAGAGACCCTAGAAGTCCTTCAGAACATCATGGCTTTGTACATTCAGGCCACAACACAACCTCTGCAGAGAGGTCTAGTCTCCTTCCTGACTCTATGTGAGTCTGGGTGCTGATCCAATCCTTGGAGCCAGGGCTTCCGGTGCAAACAATGTAGGAAGATAAGCCCTGTATGCTGGGTACCTCTTGGGCCTCTCTGGCCCTCGCTCTTTGTCTCAGCAGCAGAGAGAACAGAATTCTGCCAGCACCACCCTTCCTTACAGATATTTTATGGGGCTAGAGAGAGCGTAGGGACTTCAAATGGCAGTGGATTTGAAGTTTGAGGACCTCAGATTATATTCTGGGATGCTGGCAAACCTAGAAACACTTTTTCTTTAAATATAACAGGGTGGGCATGAGGGACTAGATGCCCAAGATCATGGGAAAGCAAAAGAGACTAAGTTACAGTTATGCACACACATATATGTGCACATACATACACATACATCTATCAGGACTCTGTTAAAGGAAAAAAATGACTAAGAGGTGGTTTGGTGGGGTATAAACCATACTTGATGTGAGATGGCGGAGTTACAAGACCTCAAATAGGAAGACCTTCTAATTCTAGGATCAGTGTTCTTTCACTGAGCTGGAAGTCCTGGGTCTGAATCTTGGCCCTACTAAGTAAAAATTTTATTGCATATTTCAAGGCATTTTATTTCTCTGATCCTCAGTTTTCCCATACATAAAATGGAGGGATGGCTTAGAGGATTTCCAGTGTCCCTTATAATTCCAAACTCTATGTATGATGCTACAAACATGACTTATTCTGTTTGGCCCTAGAGGGTGGAACTAGAACAATGGGAAAATGATAGTGTCAGTGGGGTACTGTCTCCTCTCTCCTCTACGTACCTAAATCCCATCCAAATGTCAAGGCTTAGCTGAAGTTCCATAAGTTTCAGAAAGACTTCCTTCACTCTCCCCAGTCCCAAGGTAATCTCTTCCCTTCTGACCACCTGTTACCCTTATAATTGGAATCCCTCCCCCCAGGCAAATATGGTGTCCTGCTTTGGAGTTTTAGGTCCCTTTTTATGTCTATCTCCTTTGTGTCTGTGGATCACCAATCACAGGTCACATAGAAATGACCTCAAAAGTCATCGAGGTTTCCTCATATGAAGAAACTGAGGCCCAAAGAAGCAAATCAATTTAAGGTCATAGATCTAGAGCTGGAAGAAAACTCAGAGGTCACTTGGTTCAGCCCTCTCATTTTACAGATAGAGAAACTGAGGCTCCAAGAGGTGATGACTTGCCTAAGGTCACATAGGACCAGAATTCAATCCTAGGTCCTCACACAACTGCAGCAGTTTTTGTCCAGTGCTAGTATTTATGGTAGCCCTCCAGGTCTAGAAGGGCCTTGAGAACAAAGGTTCTTTCTTAAAATTAAGCTAATGTTTCTGTTGTAGCTGCTGTTAGTAAATACGCGTTTTGCCTCTTCTTACATTGCTTTCTAATAATTCCATGAATATGAGGCTAATTTCTCCAACTAGACTGAGAACTCTCCAAAGGCAAGACATCAAGACTATATTTGCCTTCCTGGAATTCTCAACTATTCCTCCTAGTTCTGTCTTTAGACAAAAGAAGAATAAATCTAATTCAACTTCAATGTTATAGTTCATTAGGTCTTTAAAGATAGCTTTATAATCTAGCTGGTTAATCTCCTTCATCTGCTGCCCTATAGTAAAGTAAACCATTGAAATGGGAATGCAATAGAAACTTAATAAATACTTTATGAATAGTAGACCCCAGAGTAAAAGAGCTAGGATGGGAAGGGGGATAGAGCAGGATTGCTTCACAATTTTTCTTTCTTATGAATGAAGGAAAAGGCATTTATTAAGCACTTACCATGTGAACTGTGCTTTGAAAACTTTCTTATTCATATTGTGGAATGTTTTCTTTTAAGCTTCTTCACTCCTTATCATACCTGGTAACTAAAGTAGATCAACCAAAGGCTTTGCTCCTACATGCCAAAATTTACAGGGCACCGACAGTGTTTATAATTTTATAGCATAATAACCAACTTTAACATTTTATTAGAACGAATTGTTAAAGCAGGAAGCTGCCGTAAGACGTTATCCTGGGTTCCCTACTTAACGACATCCCAGAATCTCCTCCCCTCCTCATCCCATGAATTTGTGTCCTAGTATTTTTCAGTGTCGCACACTCTTTACCTTCACAAAGTGGATTTATGTTATTTGAGGAAACATTTCATGCCATTTGTCTTGGAATTAAATAATGACCACTCATGGTTCTGCTTAAAGTACTCGATAATGTAGAATAGTTGAATATAGAATATAGAATGTCAAAGAATGGCAGGCACTTAGAATATAGAAAAACTACATAAATAAGGAAAAAAACCCTAAAAGATCATTTGGTCTATTACAGTTATTTTACAGATTGTTGTATTCATCCTTCGTTTACGAAGAGGACCATGACATTAGAGAAACGATGACATGACTTGCACTTGACTTTGTTTTGAGTGATGGAGGGCTGTGCAAGGTCACCAGCCTTACTTTCTCCTCCTGAGCCACCTGGATCCAGTGATCAGATATTCATCAGGATGAGATGACCAAGCATGCAATGGGAGACCTTGATCTTTTAGGCTAAGGCCTTTTCAGGTACTCACTTAAAGTGAGGTAATGCCCATTCAGTGAATAGGACTCTTTAAAAAGTAGTCAGGGGGATGGTCCCTTTATTAGAAAAGAAAAAATAAATAAATAGATTTATCACACTGGGAGGACCAGGAGCCTCAGGGTTGTTATTTTGAAGAGAAACTGTTACTACTGACATTCACTCTAAGCCAGGAGAGCCCCAAAACAGCCATTGAGTGGAGGTTGAACAGGGAACCATTTTTGTTCAATCCATGGGTTTCAGAGTGCACTGGGTCTAAGGTTTTAGGGGAAATGAAAAGAAGAGAGAAAGAGAGAAAGAAAGAAAGAAAGAAAGAAAGAAAGAAAGAAAGAAAGCAAGAAAGAAAGAAAGAAAGGAAAAGAAAGGAATCTAGCCAATGTACCCCAAGTGGCTATCAAAATTTACCTTCTTTTGGAGAGGAGAAGAAAAGGGAGAGGGCTAGGTTGAGAGAGAGGGTGAATTGAGTTACCCAGGTAGCTGAGTCCCCATTTAGGCAGCTCAGTCTACTCACACAGGTTGTGTTTGTCCTTCATTTTCAAGGAGGACCATGGTATCAGAGAAATGATGACATGACTTGCACTTGACCTTGTTTTGAGTGAGGGAGGGCTGTGCAAGGTCACCAGCCTCACTTTCTTCTCCTGAGCCATTTGGGTCCAGTGACCAGATATTCATCAGAATGAATGGAGACAGCCCAGGATGCAATGGGAAACCTTGGCCTTAGAGGTAGTTAACACCAATAATCAGAGAAGGGAAGTAACTTGTCCAAAGTCATATAGTTAACAAAGGATCAGAGTCAGGTCTTCTGAATCCAAGTCCAGTAGTCTTCACTGCAGTAGATCTGATAAGGTGCTGAATAACCTACATGGGTGGCACCCTTATTCAGTTCTTTGTGTTATGGCATAGCTGAAAGATTGGGCTAGTAGGGCTTTACTCCAGATCACTGCCATCTAGGGGGGCCCATCTAAGCTCTGGGGCTGAAGACTTCCTTCTTATGTGGATGACCCTTGCATCTGTCTGCACCCCTAAGGTCCCTATTGCTCAGTGAAATTGTTCTCCTTCTTCAACCTCTACCCCTGTGAACCTCTCAGCACAGCACTTCTCTTCTGGGGACCTATCTTCTTCCTCCAGCCAGAGATCATGGACAGATCTTTTAGGGGATGAGTTTTTTTTTTCTTTCCCAGAATAATTGATTCTGTGCTTAGGCTGTTGTCTATATCACCACTGCCAATTCTCCCCTAGCTCCCAACACACACACACAGACCCACAGGCATAGATACACACACACACACACACCTCTATGTTGCTATTTCTCATTTCACTTGTATTAGACTAGAATCATCAAGTAGTCTAAGAGATCTCTGACTGCAGGAACTGTATCTTATCTTTGTTATCCCCTATACCGCTGAGGACATGGCCTCATGTAGGAGTTTAATCAATGTTTCGTATCAGAAGGAGTAAAAAGAGTAGTGTTGGACCTCTAAAATGACCAAAGGTAGAAATAGGGTATTTCTCTTGAGTCTGGTATATTCCTTTATCAGACTGTGAACAGAGACCATGTTTTTATTGAAACTTGGTACCCTAAGACTGACCACAGTCATCCATTCGTTGTTACTCAACAATTTCTTTTTGAGGAAGCTCAGGAGATAAAGGTCTGGGAGTCAGGAAGTCCAGAGCTCCAATCCAGCATTGGATACTTACTAGCTGTGTGACTTGGGCAAGTCACTTAACTTCTGTTTGCCTTAATCCAATGGAGAAGGAAGTGGCAAACCATTCCAGTATATTTGCCAAAACAACCCCCATGGAAAGTACGGTCATGAAGAGTTAGACGTGACTGAACAACAACAGTAATTGTTTTTTGAATTTAAGTTGTTGAACTGAGGAACAGACTGATAGAAAATGGGAAATCAACATGATATTCAGTGTAGGTGTTCAATGTCCAGTTTTTCTTTTCAGTCATGTCTGATTCTTCATGACCTCATTTATTTATTTGAGGCAATTGGGGAATCAGGATTAAGTGACTTATCCATTTGAACTCATTTGAATTTCTGACTCAAGGGCGAGAGCTCTATCCACTGCCCCACCTAGCTGCCCTACTTGAGGTTTCCTTGGCAAAGATATTGAGTGGTTTGCCCTTTCCTTCTCCAGCTCTTTTCACAGACAAGGAAACTGAGGGTTAAGTGACTTGCCCAAGGTCATATAGCTAGGAAATGTCTGAGACCAGATTTGAACTCAGGAAAAAGAATCTTCCTGAATGTAGTGCCCATCTTCAGCCCAGCCTATATCATCTCTACTCGTTGCCATCATGTGCTGTGTCCTTAGCACCCTTTTGCTACAGAGGATGAAATTAGGAGAAGTGGATGGAAGGTACAGGGAAGTACATTTTGGCTAAACAAAAGGAGGCCTTCTAATGAACAGATTTACCCAATGATGGTATAAACTCCCTCCTAAGAGACTGAACTTCCAGTCACTGGATGTGTGTAAACCAAAGTTGAATGACCACTTGTTGAATATATTGTCCTGCCCTGGGCAGGGGGCCCCTAGTTCAAGTCTTAGTAGTACCACCACCTAAGAGATGCAGGAAATGAGGCCCACAGACAGATGGGTACTTTCTCAGTCACATAATATGTAGTCAGCTCTCTGTAGGCCTCATTTCCTGCATCTCTAACATTAGGAAGCTGGACCAAATTAAGGCATCATCTCTGGGAGTCTGTGATACTAAATGACTTCTGAAGTCACCCAGTAAGAAAGATGCTACATCAGGCTTCAAGCTCACACCTCTGGCCTCCACAGTCAACATTTCCCATCTACCACAGCACCCTGCCCTTCCTACCAAGGAATGGGATTCCTCATCTGCAAAATGGCAAAAGATCATTATTGCCCTACTTTTCAGGGTTGTTACGAGGAAAGCTACTTTCTAAGCATTAAAGTGCTGCAAAAATGGGGGCTGTTATGTTGTTATCATCTGTAAGAGGAGAAGGTTGGATGGATCATCTGGAGCCTTTCTCTGTTCGGAGAATCTGTGACCTCCTCATCAGTTCTGAGCTGTGTCAGCTGGATGACCAATGAGCAAGGGCAGTCAGTGCCCATATATCTGTGTCCAGAATCCTTACATGGGAAAAACAGAGAGCCTGACACTGATCCATTCTGCTCCTGCATGCCACATTAAGAATGATGTCACTGACAGTAGAGTGAGGAAAGTCTTGATGTGGTCCTATATCTTTCTCTGTTTTACAGGCCATCAGTTCTGCCCCAGTCTAATTCAGATCCCATGCATTGTAAGTCCAGTCAAGCCCATAAATGTGAATATTCACACTGTCAAGCCCAAGACTTGGTGAATTGGATACTGTGACTCATTTTTTCTCCTTAGGCAATGCCTTGGCCTCCTCTCCCAGCATTTTGAGTACTTGTTTGTCTCATTCCCATTCCTGATTTCTTATTTATTTGGTTTCTTTGGCTATGGCTCTATTTGTAGTTTTTTTTATTATGTGTGAATCAAAAGAAATATGTTCCCAGAAGCACGCATCAAATTCTTATATCCAAACAGGGACAAGTCTTTAGAGTTTCCTTTTCTCTGGGTACATATATGGTCCCCAATCTTTGTGTAACTAACTGTAGCCAGGAGTTTGATTCCTTCACCCTCAGAAAATTTGCATTTATTTATTTTTTTCCCCTAGTCTCCTAGGGCCTAGACTTTAGAATAGTTGTGAAGTACGGAATTTTGTCTTTGGGGTCCCTGACATTTACTTTCTCTACCTGGCTTCTTTCTTGAAGGCAGTGTGATACAGTGGAAAGAGTAGTGGACTTGGAATGACAAGATCTTGGGTTCAAATCCTGGCTCTCATACTTGTTAGCTCTATGACTCTAGAAAGTCACAACCTTTATGCTTCAGTTTCCTAGATTGTAAAATGGAGATAATGATCCTGGAACTATTTCCCATACAGGGCTATTGTGGAGAAAGTACTTGGTAAATCTGAAAACATTACTTCCAGTCCCTAATCTCTGATCCTATAAAAATGGGAGTGAATCCCTTTCCCTCTGTTAAGGTCATTTGTCTGCTGTGTTCCTGTCTCCCAACTCTGCTCTCTGGAATCGCCTCTGAGCTGTCTCCTCTCATGAGTTCATGTCATCTCCTGGCTCCCTTTGCTCTTTTCAATGTGAACTTTTCCTGAAAAGGAGGAGAGGTTCTGTCCCCTAGGGAAGGGACTTTAGGCAACATTTCAGAGGGTGAATGGGGAAGTTGGAGGGAAAAGGATGTGAGACAAGAAATCTCCCCTATCCCCTGGAAACAAAGCACACTGGATATGTGCTTATAGACTCTTAGAACTTGAAGGAACCTATGGTGATAAGAACTGACTTACTTATTGGGATAAGGGTATTATGGTAATATTGTTCCATAGAACTTTCATTTGTAGAGGGTCACAATAGCACATCCTGTAGTGTCCCTCCTCAAATGAAGCTTACGTTCAACATCTAAAGGTGATAAAGAGGTTAGATAGGGAAATACAGGCATTCTCTATTGCCATGTCTCTCAGTTTGGCCTGGCCAATAATGGATGTGTAAGGGTGGACTCATAGAAGAGCTCAAGGTCTAGAGGGTATGAAGGCCAAGTTCCAGAAGAGCTTGGAATGGGTTTAAGGTATAGCTGTACCACAATCTCACTGTATGACTTTGGGCCACACAAGTAACCTCTCTGGACCTCATAATTCCTGCATGAGAGGGTTGGATATGATCATCTCCCATGTTCTCTCCCAAACCTAACATTCCAATGCTCCATGAGGATATTGGCCCGCATTGCATAGGTGGAAGACCTACCTGCCCTTGGGGAAAAGAATCAAGCTAGGAGGATTGACATCAGGTGAGCAGCCTGAAAGAGATAATGGGACAAGTGAAGAAAACAGGCAGCTACTATTTTGGTGTCTTAAAAATGAGATATGGTGGCCATGAGAACTAGGAAAATCAGTTTCCATTAAGAGAGGAATAGTGTTCAGGATCGAGGACATGGTAATCCCACAATATTCTGCTCTGGTTAGACACCAGCTCCAGGATATGTTCATATCCAGTCACCACTCTTTAGGGAAGACATTGATTGACTAGAAGAGTGTCCAGAGGAAGGCAACTAGAATGAAAGTCCAGAAAGAATTTCACTATGGAAGTTTCTTCACTTTTTGAAGGATGACATTATAATTAAGTCAAAACAGTTATTAACTGCTTTGCTTTGGACAGAGAAAGCTCTGGCAGGGACCTAAAAAATTGAAGTCCTCTATCATTATTATATTACATTTCTGTTTCTGGCTTGTGATCAGTTCCTGAATCCCTTATCTATTTTGTCCTCCTTTCCAGCTGGTCTGAAGTAAGCTCTGATGATAATATCATTTTGGTTTATGCTTCCTTGACCTGTACCAAAATATTCTGGACAATTTCCTTCTCTTAAGCTGGATTTTTTCACGTAAGTATATTTGCTCACCATATAATGCTCACTCAGCCTCTTTTGTTTATTTAATAAGCCCTATATTTTCATATACATATTCACATACACATGTGTAAGTATATGTGCATATACACACATACAGATGCATATAGACATACACACATATATGTGTATATATACATATGTATGTATGTATATCAGCCACAGGACCATCCAAGTCTAAGTAATATTTATAAGTATTATAGGTATCAAGCAGGGTCTCCGTACTTATTGACAGTAGGATGAACAAAAGTATGGCAGTGGGAAGGAGGAGGAAATGATGACTTCATCTTACAAGAGTGAAGCCTGCAAGGTATAGGCCAGTGACACTGGAATTAATTCCTAGAAAAATTCTAAAACATATTATTGAAAGGAGGTTAGTGAATATCTAGAAAAGAGATGATCACAAAGATCCATCATAGCTTGATCAACATTCCAGGCTAACCTGATTTTTGACAGGCATATTAGATAGATACATTATGGAAATGCTGTCCATATAGCTTATTTAGATTTTAGTAAAGCATTTGACAAAGTCTCTGATGTTTTTCTTGTGAACAACATGGAAAAAATGCGGTAGATAATGGTATAGTTAGGTAAATTTGGAACTGGTTGTATTTCTGAATTCAAGGAATAGTCATTAATAGTTTGATACTACTTTGGAAGAAAGCCTCTGGGTTAGTGGATCAGAGATGGATGCTTGGTTTTGTGCCTTGTTTTGTCCCTTACTTGGATAAAGACATAGATTTTGTATTTATCAGATTTACAGATTACAGAAAACCCTGATGGATAGCTGTTATAATGGAATGGCAGATTCAGGAAGAAAAAAAAATCTTGATGGATTAGAATATTATCCTGAGTCGAATAAGATGAAGTTTAATAGAAAAAAGATAAAGTTCTATATCTGAGTTAAAAAAAAAAACAATTTCCCAAGTATAAGATAATGATAGTGTGAATGAATACAAGTTCATTTGAAAAATGATCTGGGTTGCAAACTCAATGTAAATCAGTAATTTGATGGGAAAGCCCCATTAATGGCATCTTTGGCCTAGAGAGATAGTGTCCAAAATGAAGGCAGTGATACTTCCATTGTATTTGGCACTATCTGTTCTGCCACACGTGGAGGGTTGTGTTTAATTCTTTGTGCCATATTTTAGGAATGACAAACTCTAGAGCATTAGAGGGTGACAAGTAGGATGGTGAAGGACTTTGAGATCATTTCATATGAGGATCAGTTGAAATAATTAGAGATCTTTAGACTGGAGAAGATAAGACTTAACCCTCTTCAAGTTTTTAAAGACTTTCATGGGCACATGCTTAATATAGTTACTAAGTTAACCATCATACACCTATTAAGAGAGAGTTGAAAGAGACCTCATGTCAAGCTCATCTAAAAGACTCATTTTCCCACAGAGCGTAAGGAACTTGCCAAAAATGGCAGACAAAATTCTAAGTTGGTGGAGTCAGAACACAAAGCTTTCATTCCATCCCATTCCATCCAGCTTTCATTCACATTCCATCCATGTGACTACGTGAACTTCTCAATCTGGATACTCTTGTATTTAACTCTGATGGGTGAAGCTCACCAAGTCCATGTTCTAGGAGGTCAGACTTCACAGGATCATACAGGATTGAAGATTTAGAGCCAAAAGTGACCTTTGGGATCACTGAGTCCCCTCCATCCCCTCTCATTTTACAGATAAGAAAATTGAATATCAAAGATGTGAAGTGATTTAACTCAGACTCAGAGCCTAATATCAATTGTGGTGCTCTATGGCAGAGATGTGGAGACCTAATCTTACACACACACACACACACACACACACACACACACACACACACACACACACACACACACACACACACACACACTCAATCCCAGTGTGGCAGAGCCTGGACTAGAAATGAGGTTCTTTGACTCCATGCTCAGGGATTTCTCCACCACGCTGCAATGTATAAGGTCCCTAGGTTGGGGAGGTGTGTGGGGGTGAGGAAGGCGCCAAAAGCTCCGAGATAAGGGACCCCATTTAAACTTCTCCTTCCTCATAATTCTGCCCAGGGTTGGGCCTACTGCCCTCCACATCTGTTTTGCCTCATGGCTCAGTTTGGGTTCCTTTAGCAGTGCCAGATAAGGGAGAGCCCACACCCAGGCTGAACGGCATCCAATACCTTTGTAGGGCCTGAATCCTCTGGAGGAAGCCAAGCATGAATAGGAGGAAGCCCCACCTCCACCCCACCCTTCTGCCAAACCTGCTTTTTACCCTCTTTCCTCAACCCATCTCTCAGGCCGCTTCTGGCTTTACATACCTCCCTGTCTAGCCCCAACACAGGAGCAGTCATTTGTGGTAGAAAGAGCACCATACTGGGTTCCCATCCCAATTCAGCTACTTACTGAGTAACCTTGGGCAAGTCATTCTCCTATATGAGCCTCAGTTTCCTTCACTGCAAAAATAATGGTGTTCAACTAGATGTTGTTTAAGGCCCCTTTTGACTCAGATATCCTACCTTCTAAGGTCCCTGCCCATTCTAACATTTTATGTTCTGTCTTCTATGTCCTAACTTAGCTCATCATTATGCATTTATTAAGCATAGTGCCAAACACTGTTAAACTCTGGGCCTATAAAGAAAAGGAAAAGACAATCCCCACTTTCAAGGAGCCCATAGTCCAATGGTGGAACTAACTTTCTATGCACTAATTTAGCTCTGAATGTCCATCTCCTTTGTTTTAAGATCTTTTCCAGATTTACTTTTCTATTTTCTAAGGTGTGTGCTACTCAAAGGAGACAGAGTCGTCAAAGTACGTAGAGAGCTAACTTCAGAACCAGCAAGACCTTGGATCAAGGTCCTTCTTAGGTATAAACTGACGGTACAACTTCATCTCTCAGTGCTCCAGGAAACCTGCTTGGAGGAGCTCAAAGAGGCCTTCGGGGGCACTGGGTTCAACCCTGTCATTTTATAGGTCATCAAACCAGAGTCAGAAAAATTAAGCTACTAACTCTAGGTCACAGAAATAGTAAAAAGCAGAGCTGGAATTTGAACCCAAGTCTTCTGACTCCAGCTCTTTCTAACTCCCTTCCCATTGTGCCTAAATCGATCTCCCCAAGGACAACTAACTGGTAGTAGGTGACTTGTCCGGGGGCCTCTTAGATGCACCTTAGACAAATCACAGGTTCAGTCCCTGTTCCTGTCTCTTTGACATTCAAACGCTGCTCTTGTCCCCCAAGTATTTCTGCAGCTTCCTGTGTGCCAGTTTCTGCCCCAGATAACCTCTATCCCTACTTTTTTTCCAATTTCTGTGCTGCTGAGCCCTGCTGAATAAATCAGAAATAGGGGCTCTCCAACATCGGGGAGTTTTACTATTTCGTGATCACATATTTGTTCACCTCTGCCTGAGTCCTAATATATTCCCCATGGTAGATCCTCTCCTCAGGCCCCTCAATTTCATTCTTCCCTTTCTCATTCTCAGTAGGTGAAATTTCCCCTTATTTTACATCAAACGTCAGCTTGCTCACCTCTCTGCCTAAAAACCTAAAATCCTCTCCTTTATCTTTTATATCTGACAAGACATGGTAGATCATCTCCTTGTCGTTTTCTATGTTCTAGTCATAAAGGACTCACTCTGTCTTCTCTTCTCTCTTTCTTTTTTTTCCTTCCTTCCTTCCTTCTCTTTCTTTCTTTCTTCCTCCCTTCTTTCCTTCCTTCCTTCTTTCTTTCTTTCTTTCTTTCTTTCTTTCTTTCTTTCTTTCTTTCTTTCTTTCTTTCTTTCTTTCTTTCTTTCTTTCTTTCTTTCTTTCTTTCTTTCTTTCTTTCTTTCTTTCTTTCTTCCTTCCTTCCTTCCTTTCTTCCTTTTCTTTCTTCTTTCCTTTCTCCTTCCCCCCCCATGTCTGTCTGTCCTTTCTTCTCTCTCTCTCTCTCTCTCACTCTTTCTCTCTCTTTCATTCTTTCTCTTTGACTCTGTCTTTCTCTGTCTCTCTGTTTTGAGGTTGAATCTCCCTATCTCTCCCAGGCTGGAAGTGTATAGGTCAGCTCATAGGCCTGATCCCACTACTAATTGGTATGGAAGCTTTGGCTTGTTTAGTCTGACCTTTCTTAGTCAGCTTGGTGATCTTTATACTCTCAAGGCCTTACCACATTGGTGCTTGACTTAGTTCAGGTGCCTGATCAGCTTTAGCCCAGCTCCAGCTCAGACCTCCTGAACTCAAGTGATCCACCAACTTTGGCCTCCTAAGTAATAGGTACTGTAGGTGTACACCACCACACAAGGTTCTCATTTTTCTTGTGAGGAAATTGGACAAAATACTTCTTTTTTTTGTCTTTTTGAGTCAGGAACTAGGCCATCATTCTATTTGCTGAAGTTTTTTTGATAGGTGTTGTGCTGGGGGAAGAAAGGCAGGGACTGAGAATCTATTAAGTACCTGCCATGTGTCAGACCCTAAACTAAGCACTTTGCAAATATTATTTTATTTAATTCTTACCACACCCTTGGTATGTAGGTACTCTTTTATGGCTGGGGAAATTGAGGCAGAGGTTAAATGACACTTAAAGTCACACATCTCGTAAGCGTCTACAATCAAATTTGAACTCAGTGCTTCCTGACTCCAGATGCGATGCTGTATCCACTGCACCAGTTAATTGCCAGGACTCTTCCTCCCTCCTTCCTCAGACTCTATTGTGTGTTGTCTTTTTCCATTAAAATGTAATTCCATTGAAGGTTAGAACTGTGATGCTTGCTTTTATATGCATCTCTAGAGTTTAGCATAGTGCCCAACACAATAAAAACTCCATAAATGCTTTAACTATTTACCTATTTCTCTGGAACTCACTTTACTCATTTGCAAAATGAAGAATGATCATATCTGTGATTCTTAATTTATAAGACTGTTGGGAAGAAAGCACTTTGTTGACCTAAATGGGAAAAATGAAAACACATCCATCAAGTGCCAGGTGGTATGCTAAGTGTTACAGAAATGAAAGCTTTTGTCACCCTTATTATTCCTTCACTCCAGTTCTTTTCTAGGGTCTAACTATGCTGTTCTCAAAGATGATATACAAGCTATGGCAGACTCCTAGATCCTAGCTCCTAGATATGTAGCTGGAAGAAACCACAGAAGACATAGAAGCCCAACTATCTCATTTTAGAGATGAGGAAATGGAGGCTTAGGGCAATTAAATGAATTTTCCATAGTCCCACAGGTAGATGGGATTCAAGGTGTTCTGACTTGAGAAATAGGACTTTCCCCACTTTCTCACACTGCCTCCAAAGTTTTATTTATCACTCTTACTTGGATTCAACTCGAAATTGGGTTCCAGTTACACATTCCCCAGTAGCTGTTGGATGTCTTTACCTGAAATACAGAATGTCAGAGCTGCAAGAGTCATTTTAACACAGACCATGGAATTTTCTAGCTTAGAACATTCTATTTTGGAACATAGAATATTTCGGTTTTGACATATTATGAGTTCATAATAATTTAGTCATTGGTATGTATATCTTCAATTTAGGCTAAATAAGCAAATAATTAGCCTTGACAATGGAAGTATATCCAGAACTTTAATTATTGACTTTGCCACTCACTGCATTTAGCTGTGACCCATGAAAGTCTGGGAAGCCTAAGGAGTCATAGAAAAGAGGCCCAGCTATTTACCAAAAAATCCTAGAAGAAAAGCCTTGTAATCACCCCCTATTAATGATAAATGTATAAATTGCTTTTGACAAATTGTACAATCTGACTCTTCTGTGGGTTATGAAAAGGAGAAATGAGTGAAACATGTAAATGCTGCTTCTTCTGCTAATTTCATTCCTGAATTCCTGAATGTCAGACCCTTTTGTAGTTCATCTTTTTAAAGAACAAATACTTTGCAAATAAGATACAGATGCAGTTGGATATTTTCAGCTTTCTGTCTCATGTTGTCCCCCCACTCCTTCACCCAATTCAGTTATCCCAGCATGAGCAGTGTCACATAGCCAGCCTGGGCTTAGAATCAGAGATCTATGTTCAAGTTCTAGTTCCAATAGTTACTTGCAATGTGACCCTGCACAAGTTTTGTGGTCTCTCTGAACCTCAATTTCTTTTCTGTAGGATGGTAATAATAAAATTTGCAGCTCTCAGTTACAGATTTATTGTTCTGTGTCAGTGGAGAATGTTTCCACATGGAGAATTCTCCACATCAGTGGGCAGAAATGCCAGCCAGAACCTTGACTGGCACGGGTGAATTTAGCTTGGCCCTTGGACATTGGATAGCTAGAGGTTTGTTTGTTCCTTATGGCAACTTCAGCTGCCATTGCCATCCCTCCACCTCCCTTTGTCATTCTCCAGTACTATCTATTATCCTCCATCTCTTCCTAGATCCTGTGGCCATTCTGCCTTGCTCCCAGGTCCCATACCTATACCTTCCCAGTGTGGGACAGGACTGCCCTCTGGATGGCTAGGCTCTCTTCCCACCCAAACTGAATTGCTCCAGTCTTAATTTTGGTAGTTGTAGATCTGAGATCTGCTCATCTTCCCTCTCAAGGTGGTTGTGAGGATCAAATACACAGGAAAGCTCTGCAAGCATAAAGGAATATCTATATGTCAGCTATCTGTGGCATCATCATCATTAGCCTTTGTCTCACATAGAATCATAGATTCATAGAATCTCAGAGCAATAAAGAACCTCAGAACACATTAATCCAACCAAGACCCGATTCATCCTCATCGAACTGTATCTGATAAACTTAACCCTTCCCAGCAATGTAAGGACCTAAAACATTCCCAAAGGCCTCATGATGCAACCTGCCATCCACATCCAGAGAAAGAACTATAGAGCTGAAACTCAGAATGAAGCAGATATTTTTCTCTTTTGCTATGTTTGGTTTTGTTGAGTTTTTCTCATGGTTTTTCCCATTCATTTTAATTCCTCCTTACAACATGACTAATGTGAAAGTGTGTTTAATAAGAATGTGTGTGTAGAATCCACATAAGATTGCAAGCTATCTTGGGAAGGGAGGAGGAAAGGGTGGGAGAAAATTGAAAAATTATGGAAGTGATTGTTTAAAATGAAAACAAATAAATTAATTATAAAAAATGACATAAAAAAGTAGAAGTTAAAAAAACTCCACCAAACATTCTCATCAAGTGGTCATCCAGCTCTGGTTAAATACATCTAATGGCAGAAAACCGATTGCCTAATGAGGCAACCCATTCCGTTGTAGAGAGACTCTAATAGTTTGGGAGTTCTTCTATAGGCCAAACCAACATCTGCTTCCCTATAACTTCTACCCATTCATCCGTCTTCATAAAACTTTTCAAGGAAGTCTTCTCCGTGAAGCCTTTATTTTTTTTATTTTCCAGAGAGATTTGATCTCAGGTGTAGAGCTTTTGTTTTGTTGTGTTGTGTATGATTTTGTCTCTTTCCATGATGATGTAGCTATCCTAGGGCCTTTGGGAGCCTTTTGGTTGTGATATTCAGGAGGGCAGAACCTATCCGATAAACGGTTCTCTTTGGAAGAAAAGACCTGACATAGTGAAGTCTCATTTGAATGTGGGCGAATGTTTCTTGGTATTGGTCACTTAGCTCATTAGATATCTCTTCTCCATCCAGGTGTAATGTCAGAAAAAATAGAAGCTGCATAGAGACAAAATAATGTAGGGTTAGGAAAAGAAGATAGAGTCACTTACTAGCTGTGTGACCCTGAATAAATCATTTAGCCTCTTTCAGTCTCAGTATTCTCATTCGTAAAATGAGTTGTTAGACTTGATGGCCTATAACCTCCCTTCTAAAGCTCTAAATCTATGGTGCTTTTCCATGGAATCCTAAAACATTAAAGCTAAAAGGAGCCTCTGAACCTAGCATGTCAGGAATGGAATAAATCTTAGAACATGGAATATCAAATGTTAGTGTTGGAGGGGGATAGTTTAGGATATAGAATGTTAGAGCAAGAAGGTATAGTACATAAATAGTACATGAAATATTAAAATTGAAAGGGTTGTATTAGCTCTTATAGTCTTTGAACATAGAATTGCAAGCAAGCTTTTTACATAGAACATAAAATGTTAGAGATATCAGAATATAAAACATGGCATGTGGGAGTTGCATAGGACTTCAAAATGTATAATGTTAAGAGTTGGAAGGAACCTTGGAACATAACATAGTATATAGAAACATAAAAAGTATAGTGTAGAAAAAGGAATGTTAGAGCTTAAAAAGACTTAAAGCATAGAATATTGGAACTGGAAGGGGTTTAAAAAAATAGACTGAACGCTGTCTTTTGTTTTTATATCACCTACATTTGACAGTCCTCCTAGAGAATCATTCCTTATAACAAAGAAGAAAAAAGTTCAGCAAAACTCACTGATATACTGAAAAAATGTGATGTTATACATACTTTTCTACACTTATAGTCTCCCACATCTACAGAGAAGTTGGGGGAGGGGTCTCCTCAAGTCTCTTCTTTGGGCTCAAGATTCATCTTTTTTTAATTTTGGAGGATTCAGTTTCCATTGTTTTCTTGCTGTTTTTTGTTTTTCACATTTATACAGCTCCGTTGTTGTAGTTGTGTATATTTTTTCTTGGTTCTACTTGTTCTACTTTGCGTCATTTCTTGTAAGTCTTCTGTTTACTCAAAATTGCTTCTCTTTACTCAAAATTCACCATCTTCAACTACAGGCTATCTCAACCAAGCCCAAGGGTGCTCACTGCTTAGATACCCCACCTCCACCCTTACTCAACTGAATTTGCTCCAGGTGCTGCACTTCCTAGGTATAGCTTTGCCTATAAGGTAGGCAGCACAAATATTATCACTCTCATTTTGTAGATGATTATAAGGGCTCACAGAGGAACGAAGTGACTCCCCCACGGTCACAAAACTAAGAAGTTCTAGAAATGGCCTTTCCTGAATCTAATTCTCACGACTCTTTCACCAAGCCCCACTTCCTGTATAGGAGTGAGGGCCCTGAAGGAGAACTAACTCCATGTTAAATCGTGACTTCCACAAGTCTGAAATGCTTTATTCCTAGTGCCCTTCACATATCTTGTTATGTGAAAGGAAGAGCAAGGAAAAAACGAAACTTTTCAAAGAGTGGTGTAGTTGACATGAATAACTCATCAGCCTCCGCTCAATTGCAAGGTTGCTAAGAGCTCATCCTCCAACATAATTAAAGTGGGCTTAGAATAACTAAGGAAATGAAGGTGATTTTTCCTCTAGCCAAATTGCTACTGTCTACTGTTACTTATTTCACTGAAAGATAATTTGATCAAACAAAATCATAATAGCCAAGTTATCATTCTTTATGGTCCAAGTGGAACCCATCTATCCAATTCATTCATTGATTCATCCATTCATAGATTGCAAATTTCTGAAGAGAGGACCTTTGTCTTATCTTAATTTTCATGCTTAATCAATATTTGTTTAATAATCTCACTTATCTATTCATTCATTATTTAGCTCATTAGTCATTAATACATCCACCTCATTCATTGGTTCATGCTTCCATAACATTTTCCTTGATCATCTGTTCTTTTTTTCACTTATTTGTCCATGTATCCATTCATTCACTTTTCTAGCTAAACATCATCCACTGTTCTATTCATATATATATTCATTTGTTTCCTGTACCATCTGTTCCAAATCTTCTTTTCTTTCCTCTCACCACTAAACACCCCCTCATACACACCTCTCACAGATGACCTACTTCGTTCTTCACTGAGGAAATTGAAGGCAACTGATGTGAGCTCTTTCCTATATTCTTCAGAATTTCTCAACATCATCACCAGCTATATCTTTTTTCCCTTTGGTCACAGAAGAGATATCCCTATTCTGCACTCAGACAAATTCCTACATTTGTTCCTTTAATTCCATTCCTTCCTGGAAGGGACTTTACTCAGGCAGTCACCCCCTCTCCCTCATTCACCTTCAATCACTTGCCAATGTTTCTCTCCCATCTACCCACAGGGATAGATGTCATTATTACCCATAATTATGCCTCCTATGTGGGATAGAGATCATAATACCCTATTCTTCCATCTCCAATATTTTTCTCTTCATATACTCTCAGTCCATCAGTTCTACCAGTTCTACCTTCACTTTTCCAGTCTTAACTCCATAGAAAATCAATCAACTATACATAGTTATTTAGCCTGGATGACTTTCCCCACCTTGTCCTATTGCCATCCATATGCTGCCATATTAACCCCAAATCACCTCCACCATCCACTCCTGTGCTGCTACAAAATGTTGCAGGCAGAGCTCATGAAACTGTGTATACTAGACTAGGACTACTACAAGTATACGTTATTTATTTTTTAAAGTTTATTTTATTTAAATTCAACTGGGCCTTCACTCTTAGATGACCATTGTCTTATTCTTCCCTGGTTGACTCCCTATTAATCTCCCTTCCTTCCCCAACCTTCTCTTCTCCCCAGTATCACTCCCACCTTGACTCTGACCTCTCAGCAGATGACCTTGTCTTCTCTTTTATTGAGAAAAATAAGATTATTCATTGAAAACGCTTTCATTTCACTTATTCTACACCTCACAAAATTTTTCTTCAACTTTGGCCACTCAGACATTACTCAAGTGTCTAAGGAATTGGTGTTCCTTCTCTTCAAGGCTGATCACTATTTATGCCCTTAATCCTAACGGTTCTCATTTTCCCTGGGAACTTTTCCCATAATTCCTTCTTTCTAGATGTCTTTTCTTCCTTCCCCTCCACCTCGCCCCATCTACTGGTCAATTTCCTATTGCCTAGACAAATTATATATTGTTCATGCTCTGGGGCTCACTCTTCCAACTCCCCCCTCCCATTGCTCGCCCCCCCCCCCCCCATGCAGGCTAGGTCCTTAGAGGTCAGCTGATCCTTGTTCAATTAAGGATCTAAGGGCATTCATTGTCTTTCTAATGCCATAGCTCAAGAATCCCACCAATTTTCTTCAGCAGTTGATTATCAGTGAATATCAATTTGTCAGCTAGACTTAATTAGTTTTTATAAAGGAGTTATTTATTAAGGTTCTATAATAAGAATAATTGGCACAAGCATTTCTGCCACATGTCCCCTACCCACCCCCTCAAAAGAAGTTGTGATTTATTCTCCCATGAGTAAATACAGAGTCCAGGAGAGATTAGAGCTCAAGTTTAGAACACATTGTGCCCAACTTCTGAGCGGGGAAGCATAGCTTCCGAAAGTCCTTTTGTTGGAATCCTTAAGAGTCCTTAAAATGTACGGCCACTAGATGACACAGTGGATAGAACATTTGGCCTAGAAGATCTGAGTTCAAATCTGGCCTCAGACATTTACTAGCTGTGTGACCCTGCGCAAGTCACTTAACCCTGTTTGCCTCAGTTCCTCATCTATAAAATGATATGAAGAAGGAAATGATGAACCATTTCATCATCTTTGCCAAGAAAACCTCAAAAATGGTCACAAAGACTTGGATGAGACTGAAAAATGATTAAACAACAGCAGCGCCCCTACCTTCCACACAATTAGATCTATGCCATCATTTAAAAGCTTTCATTTGATCACCAGTCATCTTGATTTTTTGTCTTGCCATTGGACTCCAATAAATGTGGAGGAGAGAGGAAGGCTGGTGGCTGCAAAGCTTTGCCTCACTTAAATCCAATACACACACATGTGAATATTGAATATTGAACATCATCCTTGCGATGTCATTGGTCCTCTTTGAGAACGGAGGACGAACAACCACAAACAGTTTTATCCTCCTATCCTTCGTTCTACAATCTGATATGTCACCTTCATTTTATTGCCAAACTTTCAGGGAAAAAATGTCTTTACTTATTACCTCTATTTCCTTGACCATTCATTCATTTCTCAATTTGAGTTCTCAGTCCTTAGAGTGTCTCTGAGAACTTGGTTTTCAGCCGTCTTCCTTCTTTCTCTACATCCTCCTTGGTGATCACATCATGTCCCAATGTGTTCAAGAGTCATCTCTCTATAAATGGCTCCAAATCAATATATTTCAGCCCTAGTAATTTTCCTAAACTCCAATCCTACATCATTAACTGAATCACAGAAATAACCTGGATTTTCCATCAGCATCTCAAACTCACTAATAAAAACTGATTATCTTTCTTCAAAGCCTACCCCCTCTCCAAATTTCCTTATTTCTATGGAAATAATAACTTCTATTCTGAATAGAATATTCACTATAATAGTGAAGAGGAGGCACAGATCCCAACTAGGAGGAACTTCAATTGATTTCTGACATATTCCTGACTAGATGGGAAGTAGTAGGCAGCATTTAGCAGGCATGCACAGCTAGGCTCAG
This sequence comes from Notamacropus eugenii, assembly GCF_028372415.1. NCBI lineage: Eukaryota > Metazoa > Chordata > Mammalia > Diprotodontia > Macropodidae > Notamacropus > Notamacropus eugenii. The sequence goes on from NC_092877.1 coordinate 54,548,966, forward strand.
GCCTCACTCTCTGTTCTCCCTTCTTTTTACCCCTCCCTTGCAAGTATAGCAGATAACTTTCAGCAATATTGCTCTTGTGAACAGAGAAGGACCTCCTCCATTCTTCTTCCTGTCCTTCTCTTCTTCTTCCTTCCTTTTCCATTCCTCATCATCGTCATGGTCATTGTTTTCTTCTCCTTCTCCTCCTCCTTTTTCTTTTTCTTCTTCTTCTCCTCTTCCTTCTTTTTCTTCTTCTTCTCCTCCTCCTCCTTTTTCTGCTTCTTTTCTCTCCCTCTCTTTCTTTCATTCTGTCTCTGTTTCTGTCTTTGTCTTCTGTCTCTGTATCTCTATTTGTCTCTTTCCCTCCCTCCTTGTCTCCCCTCCTTCTAGCACACACAGTTTCTGTTTATGCTGGAGGCAGAAGACCTTGAAGGGTCTAGTGTCATGGAAAGCTTAATTGGGATCTGAAGAAGTAATCTAATTCCATCTTCTTTGCAGAAATGCCTGTGTGTTATATTATCTTCATGATTCCTTTTACGGATCACACTTTCTAATTAGAGAAGTCAAATTTGATGGATTTGTATGTTTGTTACAGAGCTATTAATTTCTCCAGAGGCCCCTGTGCTTGTAAGTGCTCATTAAATCTTAATCTTTTTTTCTTTAAGTTGTCTGTTTATTTACTGGGGCTCAGTATGCCAAAGGTCTTATTGTCCATTGTTTTAAGAGAAGTCAGAGCTGTGCTTAGAACATTTCTAGTGAAGAATATAGAGTGTTGTCATAAATCATAAGAATGATTTTTTTTATGCATAGATCTGGTCATAAAACTCAAAATTCTTCACTGGTTCCCTATTGACTTTGGAACAACATTAGAATTCCTTGACTCCAAATTCAAGGCTTTCTACATTTGGCACAACAATCTCCAGTCTTATATGTCACTCCCTTAGACACACGCATATACACACAGACACATAGAGTCTCTCTCTCTCTCTCTCTCTCTCTCTCTCTTTAAAATTCAGGTAATTTGGACTTGTGTCTCATTATCTCCCTACCTATTTCCTCATGCCTGTTTTTAGGTCTTTGTACACACCGAACCCCATACTTGGATATCCTTGCTCCCTTTTTTCATCTACTGAATTTCTACTCACCCTTTGAAGCTCAGCTAAAATATATTATCCTCCAGAGCTTCCTATATTGTCCCAGGCAGTAAGCACCTCTGCCCTTGAAACTCATGTAGTGCATTCCTTAGTCCTCCCTAATAGCACATCAGTCATTTGTGTTTGTGCCTATAAGACTGAACTCTGTGAGGTCAGGGTATGTATTTCATTAATTTTTTTTTATCCATTATAGTACCTATCACAGAGATATGCACACACAGAACAATTAGACTTGCTTTTGTATGAATCAAATAATTCACTCATTCATTTAACCATTCATTCACCCATCTACCCACCCTTCCCAATCCAACAAACATTAATTTAAATTTTTTGTTTGTTTATATGAAGCAAGATGCTACATTGATTGAAAAACTAGCTTGGAAACTAGGAAGCCCCGAGTTCAAATTCTGTTTCTGTCATACTCCAGCTGTGTGATGTACATGTCATTTATATTTCTAGTGCTCTAAGTTAGTGGTTTCTGAACATTTTGGTCTCAGGAGTCCTTTACACTCTTAAAAATTATGGAGGACCCCTCAAAGAACTTTCATTTATGTGGATTGTTATGTTTATCAGTATTTGCCATATTAGAAATGAAAACATCTTAGTCTTTTTATGAAAATTTTTGATCTTGAAGACTTCCTGAAAGGGTCTTGGGGACCCCTAGGGATACCTGGACCACCCTGTGAGAACTTCTGCCCTAGGCAAATCTCAGAGTTTCATCTTTATCATAAAGTTTCAGTTCCTTTGTTCTTATATTAACTTCCTTTCCAAAATACTTCTCCCTTTATCCCACCCAATGAACCATCCCTTGTAACAGAAAATAAACAAGAAGAAAAGGCATTCAGTAAGCCTAGCCGATACATTAATGGAGCCTGACAATATATGCAATGTGCTACACTCATGTTCCCCCGTTTGTAAGAAAGCAAGGAAGGAGAGCTTTGTCTAATCTCTCTTTTTAGGAACAGGTTTAGTCATTAATATTGCCCATTATTCAGTTTGAGGTTTGTCTTTGTTCTTTCCTCATCCATTGTTGTAGTCTTAGTTTGCATGCTTCTGCTTATTTCATGTAAGATTTTCCATGATGTTCTCAATTCTTCATATTCATCATTTCTTAAACATTTATTAAATATATGCTATGTTCATGGCACTCTGTTAAATATTGGGGATCCAAAGAAAAAATGAAAAACATCCTCCCTTCGAGGATCTCGTATTTTCCTGAATAGATATATTTTGCAAATAAATAGTATATAAAGGATAATTTGAGGTGAAAAAGAAGACTGACAATGAGTTATAATGGCTTATTCATGTTCAGTTGCTTCAGTCATGTCTGACTTTGCTTACTACTTGTGTGTTGTTAGTCATTTTCAGCTGTGTCTGTCTCTTCATGACCCCTTTTTAGGTTTCCTTGGCAAAGATAATGGAGTGGTTTGTCATTTTCTTTTCCAGCTCATTTTATTGATGAGGAAACTGAGGTAAACAGCCTGTGCCCAGGATCAAATAGCTAGTAAGTATCTGAGGCCATATTTAAACTCATGAAGATGAGTCTTCCTAACTTTAGACCCAGGACTCTATCCAATGTACTGCCTAACTTCCCAGTTATAATAATAGCTAGCATTTAAGATTTGCATAGAGTTTTACTTATTATCTCTGTAAGAGGGGACTGGCCCTTTCTCACCCTGAGCTGGCATGAAGCTGAGAGTATATGTCAAATGTAACAAAGCACTTGGCTGATCAACCCAATCCTTAAACACATGTGCAGAATATCTCTAATGTACTCCCTCCTGTAAAAGCGACTGGGGAGCCTGCTTCTAGAGAGTCAAGTTGCTATGTCTTGGAAATATCTTGGAGGGACTTTGGAGCATGTGTAAACATTCTGTAACTAGTTGAAAACTGTTTATCATGTGATCAAGAGGCTCTGAGGAACAAGGTTCAACCTTCTAGATTCAGCCCAGTGGTAGCTGACACAAAAGCTCATTTCCATTTGGATGTGAACTTGGTGGGGTCAATGCTATATAGATACTGTGTTAAGTATCTATCCAAAGAGACTGAGGTGGCATTGGAGGGGACACCATGCCCCTGGGATATAGAATGGAAATGTATGTACTTCTCTTCTTGCAATATCTTTGAAGTAAAAGCTAACTGACATTTATTGGTTAAATGGATCAAAGGGCTAGTCACTAGAAGTTAACAGTGGGGAAACTACAGCAGAAGGGGAGTTTGAGTTTATGACATTAGAAAAAAGACACATCAATGCCTCAGGGGTACCCTTGGGACCTGAGCAGAAGGTATAGCTAGCTTTGCTCTGTGAGAATGAAGCCAGAGCACTCTACATTTCCTATGATACTCAAAAAAACCCTGTGAAATAAATATTATCTACATTTTGTATATTGGGGAAACTAAAGCTTAAAAAGGTTAAATGACTTTCTCAGGGTCACAGAGCTGGTAAATGTCTGAGTTAGAATTAGGACTCAAAGTCTAAGACCAACATCTTATCCACTGAGTCACCTTCATTAAAAGGAATGTGGCACAAGTTGAACAATAAATGAAGTTAGGGATACTAAGAAGTAGAAATGAGTAAGACATTCATCTTAGTTTTGGAGACAGACCAGGCAAAGGCACAAAGGTGAGGGATGAAATGCTCAGTTTCCAAAACAACAATTAAGCCATTTTGGTTGGAATGTAGACTATGTAAAAAGTAATATAAAGTAATCCTAGAAAGGCAAGATGGGGGTAAACTGCAAAAGGCTTTGAACTGAAGAATTATATTTAGCCTAGAGGAAATAGAGATCTACTGAGGCATATTTAGCAAGGGGTGACATAGTCAGATGGATGAGTCAGAATGATGAGTAAGGCAATGATTTGGAAGATGGATTGCAGGTGTGAAACCAGGGACCAGGAGCCCAATAGAAAGACAGATTGCAATAGCCTAGGTAAGAAGCGATGAGAGCTGGATTTTGGCTGTGGTCACATCACAAGAGAAGGTGAGAGTTGTAAGAGATATTTTAAAAGTAGAATTAAAAAAAGAATTGGCAAATGATTCCATATGGTCAGTGTGGGAAGGGGGAGCAGGTAAGGATGATGCAAAGGTTGTCAACCTGGATGACTGGAAGGATGATAATTCCCCCAATAGGAATAGAGAAGCTTGGTTGAGGAAAACAGTTATTTCTATTTTGGACATGTTGCGTATGAGATGCCCAATGAAATACCCAAATTGGATGTGTCTAATATATGCATCAGCAATACAAAACTGGAGCTCAGTTAGAACTAGATACCTAGATTAGTAGTTACATCTCTACAGTGGCTCATTAAGCCTATGGAAGTTGATAAGATCACCAAGAAATAGGATGGAGAGAGAAAGAAAAGAGGGCTGAGGATAGGGTGCCTATATTTAGGGAATGGGGCATAGATAATGAGCTATGAAGGATGCCTGTTGACAAGTTACAAGGGAAGCAATTTCTAGTTTAGCTTTTCATGGTCTTTTGCAGCCAGTATTATTGAGCTGACACACCTCCTTCCATCACATACAATTCTCTGACCCTCAGGAGGTGGGAAGGGTCCATCTTTTGCTCAGCTCAGCATCTGTTGAAGGGTGGTATAAGAAGTACTGAGAAATGAGAGTGTTGATGAGAAAATTCACTGGGGCGTAAGGCATTCTATCTCCTGGCCCTAGGACTTCAATGACCCCTATAATAAACAGAGGCTCACAATGGGAGCCTCCAAGGTATGCAGGAATGGGAATCCCACTATGTGGCCACATAGTCCGTCCCACTATTAAGATTTGAGGAAAAGGGGAAGGAGAGAAGGGAGAAAAGATATAAAGTGCAGACTATTTCGATCTGAGTTTTTGAATCCCAGCCTTCGCCACCCCAAACACATTGTAGATGGAATGGGTTTCCACAGAAAGTAAGGAATCATTGACTGAGAATACTAATAATGACTCCCATCTGAGGCTGTTAAGGAGCACTGTGGAGGAAATGCTGGACTTGGTGTCAGAAATAACCAAGTTGCAAGACTGTTGCAGGCACTTACCAGCTATGTGACCGAGCAAATCACTTAATCCTCTCACGATCAATTTTCTCCTCTGTAAAATGGGGATAACAATAGCCCCTACCTCACAGAGTTGTGAGGATCAAATGAGACATTATAAGTGAAATGCTTTGTTAACTTTGTGTCTATATTATTGTTATCCTCTTAATTTCTCTAGCAGACTAAGCTTTTCTTAAAACAAATCTGTGAGATTGTCATTTCATTTGGACTTCAGTTTCTTCATACACAAAAGGAGAAGGTTTGCCTAAATGATTTCTAATATCCTTTCTTGTTCTAAATCTTATAATCTCCCAGTAATATAAATTGTGCAAGTATCCTGATCTCTATTTTACAGAAGATGAAATGAAAGCTTAGAAAAGTTAAGTGACATGTTCAAGGTCACGCAACTAGTAATGGTGAGGAATCGAACTCACCTTACCTGAGTTTAGTATTCATTTTACCACAACACACTGCTTTAGAAAAAAATGAAAAAAAAATACTGCCTTTTAACTTGTTGTTTGTCCTTTGTTCTCAAAGAGGATCATAACATCAGGGAGATGATGCCATGACATGCAAGTGAGGGAGGGCTGTGCAAAGTCACCAGCCTCACTTTCTCCTCTGGAGCCATCTGGGTCCAATGTCCAGATATGTCCAGGACAACTGGAGATGACCCTGGATGCAATGGGAGATCATTTAACTACACTCACTTGGAAAGGACGTTAGAAGTTATTGTACGTAACCTCTTGCTTAGTACAGGAATCCTCTTATCTTTTCTTGAATACCTCCAATGATAGTGAATTCACTGGAATAATTTTAGGCAAAGAATTGGTTCAACCTTTATGTCTACTGAGGACAGATGGATCAAGAACTTGGAATTGACAATTGAAAGTTAGAGAGAGGCAGATTTCAGTAATAAAGAAGATAATCAAAGTTGTCCAACAATGAAATGAGTTGCCTTGGTAGGTAGCATGATGCCCATTACTGGAGATGTTCAAACAATGGTTGAATGATGACACTGAGCGAATTGTAGAGGGGAATCTAGCATCGGGCAAGAGGTTAGTTTGGGAACCTTTGAGGTAATGTCTAGGAATGTTTAAGCCTATGATTCTAGGACACGTAGTGTTCCAAACCCAAAACATTTTCTGAGCATCTCATTCAGGGTCATTGTGTTCAAATGGCACCTCAGGGATTCTCTTCCACTTATAGTCACAGAAGAATTGGCATTTTGGCTCAGTGACTCCCAGGACTCCCTGCTGTGGATTCCAATTTCTGTCTATAATTTTCACAGTTAGGAGTTTGCATTTTTATATTCTTTCTGAGAGAGAGAGAAATAGAGAGAGAGACAGAGAGAGAGAGAAAGACAGACAGAGAGACAGACAGAGAGACAGAAACAGAGAGACAGAGACAGAGAGAGACAGAGAGAAAGAGAAGGAAAGTAAATGAAGGAGGGAAAGAGGTAAAAGGGGAGAGAGAGACAGAGAGAAAGAAAGAGACAGACAGAGATAGAGAGAGATTAATGAACAGCTTGGATGGGGAAAAAAATTGAGAGCAAGTGAAAGAAGACAATAGTGTTTGGAATATAGACTGAGAGGAAAGGGTCTGTGTGTGTGTGTGTGTGTGTGTGTGTGTGTGTAATTACTTAACTTCTCAGGGTCCTATGCTAGAAACATTCTGAATCCTCTGCATAAGAATAAATGTCAAAAATCATTAGATAACTTCATGCAAGTTCACATCTCCAAATACACAGAATCTCCCTAAAGGCATTACAGAGTTAGAGATGGAGCCACTCAGGTAGGAGGAAAATTTATCAATATAGAAAGAAGCTTTTGAACTCAGACAACTGGAAACCCTCTTGGTCCTCCTCCCCTTTCTTCTCCTCTTACTTCCTCTCCCTTCCCTTCCTCTTCTCTGTCTGTCTTCCCTTTCTCCCCTTTGTTATCTTTTTCGTTTGTTTCTCGTTTGCTTTCCTGGCCAATTGTGTGAGGAAACTAGTTCTAGGATAAAGGATAAATGCATCATAGGTTGTATGATGATAGGATCTGGGGGCTGCTCCAGACGTTAGGAGTAATTTACAACCTCATTTTTACAGAAAATGAAACTGAAGCAGAGAGAAACAAAAACCTTCCTCAGAGTCATACAGGTGTCAAACAGCATAGCTGGCGTTTGAACTTGTCTTATGACTTTAGATTTAATGTTATGTCCACTATAGGAAGGAAGAAAGGAAGGAAACCAGCAGTTATTGAGCTCCTACTAAGGCACACACTGTACTAAGTGCTTCAAAAATTCTTTTGATTCTCACATCAAATCTGAAGGGTAGGTACTGTTATTATCCCCATTTTATAGTTGAGGAGATGGAATCAGATAAAGGATAAATGACTTGCCCAGAATCACACAGCTAGTAAGAACTTGAGACTGGATTTGAACTCAGGATGTCCTGACTCTAGACCCGGTGCTCTGTCCACTGATCCAGTAGCTGCTTGTGATCTCTAACCTCCCTGCTCCTCTGATTCTCTCTCATCCTATCTTATTTTTGTTATTGTTGTTCAGGCATGAACAACTCTTAAACTCTTTGTGACCCTGTTTGGGGTTTTCTTGGCAAAGATACTGGAGTGGTTCCTTCTCCAGCTCATTATAGGGATGAGGACGAACACACACATAGGGGTGAGGAAACAGGGGTAAGTGACTTGCTCAGGGTCACACATCTAATAAGTGTCTGAGACTGGATTTGAATTCAGGTTTTCTTGACTCCAGGCCCAGCACTCCGTCCACTGTGCAATCTAGCTGCCTGTAGTCTAGAATCTCTATCACTCCTTTATTTCCCCTCTCCCTCTCTTATTCCATTTCTTTCCCCTCCCTCCCTCTCTCCTTCCTTCCTTCCTTCCTTCCTTCCTTCCTTCCTTCCTTCCTTCCTTCCTTCCTTCCTTCCTTCCTTCCTTCCTTCTTTCCCTCCTTCCTTCTGTGATCTCATCAATGTAGGTATTCTCTCCAATGAAGCATATTGTAACCCATCCATGACATGTACTTCTTACCCAATTAAAATCTAATTCAATTTCTATTCCTTCATATATATAACATCCCCTGAAATTTTCCAGGATGCCTTATTCCAACCTAGAGGGCAGAGCCCAAGCTTTGGGAGTTTCTTTACAGATGAGGAAGGCTCCCATGAGGAGCTCGTAGGGCCTCCATAGACCAGGAGAGCTGAATGCCAAGTGGCTTATTCATCACCAGAAGACTGGCCAGGAGGGAGTGTCCTACCTTGGGTACAACCACACATGAAGAGGATCTCCCAGAGCACAGAGGGCTTAGAAGTCCTGTCAGCAGAGACATCACTCACAAGCACGAAGCCTGAGGCCCTTGAAGTCGTCATGTGATGATGTGTATGAATAAAATTCAGCCTGGACTCCTGATTTCATCAGTGTAGGTAGTTCTTGGTGTATAACTCCTTCTCTTCATATAAATCAGTAGCTGTTCTGTAATTTAGAGGCCTGGAGAGTTGCCCAGGGCACTAGACAGTTAAATAACTTGTCTAGGGTCATATAGTGTGGAGCAAAAGGAGAATTTAAAACCAGATCTTCCTTCCCCTGGGGCCTGATCTCTGTCTACTATATCATGCTGACTTTCACTGTCTCTGCTTGTACATGTATATAACTATGCGGCAGTTGTTTGTAATACATTTATTTCATCTGTCTCCAGAGCTCACTTGTTCTCTGAATGTTCTGACAGGGAGACACTGGGCACTGACATGATAGTCATACAGGAGTGCTGACTTTGAATTCCCTATTTCTTTTGCTCCTAAGAGAATTTTTTCCTAGATCATCTGAGGTGTATAGAGACACACCTCTATCTCCCTGCCATCTTTCCCTTCCTTCTCTTTAAATTCTGAGGTTCAGAGCACATATACCTCCCCTTTTAATCCTCTTTACTACATTATAGTGGACTAGGCCTTTCTCTAAGCTTCAGAGTGATAGGGGATAGAGGGTTGGGCCTGGAGTAAGGAGAATTTGAGTTCAAGTTCAGCCTCGGAAATTTACTAGCTCTGAACTAGTGTTAGGATTAGTGTGTGATCCTGAGCTAGTTATATGATCTCTGTCAGTTTCCTCAACTGCAAAATGGGTATCCTAATAACAACTACCTCACAGGGATGGTGGAATTCCAACGAGATAGTATTTGTGAAGTGCTTAGCACAGTGCTTGACACATAGTAGGCATTTAATCAATGTTTATTCCTTTCCTCTTTCCTCCATCTCAAAAGAAAAAAGAAAGTAGTAAGGAGGCACATCAGAAGGTTAGGCAGAAGGTCCTATGTAGGGAGTGCTTAACCATTTTTCCTTTTATTTTTCATTAAACCCTATAAGTACTGTGGCCACAATCTATCAATTGCCTGAATCTGGTGAATGTGTGGTAATATTCTCAACAGAGAAAGAGAAGGAAGTCTGGAGATAAGGTCAAAGAGGAGTCATATTTTTGTTTTATTTTTGTCTATTAAAAAAATATGAGCAACATTTTATCATTTCCTAGTTCAGAACATAGCTTGTATAGATTTTAACTTCCCAGCTGCCTGAGTTTCATGGCCTGTGAGTTTAGGAAGCCTGTGTACATAGAGGCCATTCTGATCAAACTATCTGGCTGATGATTTGAGTATAATGACTCCAGATGGACCACTGAGAGGTATCACCTGGTAAAGAATACAGTGAGAGACGACCTTTAAGATAGTCTAGAACCCTATGCAGGAGGCTACCGCAGCACCCTGTGTCACATGGTGAGCCCAACAAATGTATACGTAACACATAAGTGTCACATATTATATACATATAACCCTCTTCTTCCTTCTCTTCCATTATATACATATTTGCATGCATAGACACATTTACATGTATGTGTGCATCTTACATTTCCATGCACATCTATGTTTATATGTGTATATATGTGCATGCATGTATCTGTATGCATACATATGTCTATAATGGATACATGTGTCTATATATGTAGATTTATGTAGATATGTGGTTATATTTAGATACATGGAGTGAATAAAAGAGAGAGTCAGAGACAGAGATAGAGATTGAGAGAGATTAGGAAAGGCACCAGGAATGTTGGGGTGAGGAGGATAGGCAGGGATTTATCAAAAAGAGAAAACGAGAGACATTTCAGACTTAGGGGACAAAGATAAGAAAGAAAATGTCTGGGAAAATTGTCATGTGGGCTTAGGGAAAAGAGCCATGAGCAAATTAAGAATCTATTGGGGGGTAAAAGAAAATAAGACTACAAAGGTAGCATGATGCCAGCTTGTGGAGGGCTTTGATCGGCAGGCACAGGATTTGGAACTTTGGCTTGGTAGGTAATAAGGAGCCATCAAAGATTTTGAGCAGAGGAGTGACTTGACTTTTCCATTGTTCACTCTTCCATGTTGATTGGAAGTTCTCTCTTGGTGGGGTTAAATCCTGATCCCTAGTTTCCTATTTAGTTTGGGTAAGTCACTTTTCTCTGGATCTGAGTTTCCTGCTCTGTCATATGAAATCAGATTTAGATGACCTTAGATAATTTCTAAGTCCTCTTCCAGTTCAAAATCCTATGAAACTGGGATCTGTTCCATTTAGGATCTTGTCCTATTTCTACCTGGCCCATGCCTTGTTTCCTCCCATCTGTTGCTATAGACTTAAAATTTCTTAGCTCCCTAGTCCCTCCTTCCACACCCTACACTCACTTTCGTAGGGATGGTGGCCAGTTATCTTTTAATCCTTTCTATCCTGTAGTACTACAGGGACACGATGACACTCAGATGCTGAATTTCTTCTAACAAATGTCTAAAAAAATTTCTAGCTAAAGATAATAGTGGGTTTGTTGTTTGGTAGGAAGAACCCATAGGGTGAGCCCACAAATGTGTGTTTAATGAATTAGTCTGTCAACAAGCATTTATTAAGTATGTGGTACATAGCAGGCATTGTGCTAAATACCACAGATACAAAGAAAGGCAAAAATCCGAACAGAATCAATGAGCGAAAACCCTCTCAATCCCTGCTCTCATCATCACAGTCTGATGGGGAAGATGACATGCAAACAACTATGTATAGACTAGAAATATGCCAGGAACAATTGGAGATAATCTCAGAGGGAATGCAGTAGGGTTAAGAAGGACTGGGAAAAGATTTTTGCAGAAGGTGGGACTTTATCCGAGAAATGAAGGAAGTCAGGGAAGCCAGGAGGTGATGCTAAAGGGAAGGTGCTGGTCTTTCACCTCATCCTCAAATCTATGAACTCTTCTAGGGAGAGCTCCAACCATGTCTGGAACACATGAGGAATTCCTCCTTGGAATTCAAGACTCCCCACTGGAATTTAGGCCATCCAATGAGAACCTTCCAAGTTTACCTAAGTAAAGAACACTGGTTTCAGAATCAGGGGACCTGGGTTCAAATCTTGACTCTACAAATTATTAGACTCATAATTATAAACAAATTTCCCCTCTGTGGGATTCTATTTTCTCAGCTATAAAAGGAGCTAATTGGACTAAATGATCTGTACTCACTTCCATTTCTAAATTGTATAAGCCCTGTGTATAGTGAGCATATCCATTAGAAAATAATTCCTTTACTCATCATACCATAGGCTTGGAAGAGCATGGTTTCTAAAAGGGAGAAAGTGGTAGCCATCTGTGGAGATGGTAGGGTCACCCGGGAGTCAGGCGCCATTCAAGAATCCATCAACAGCTAGGGCATTGTGTGTTGGGTTAGAGCTGGAGTGTCTGAGCCAAGGAGAATCTAGGAACTTGGATCATCTGAATGTTTTGTGCAGATGTTCAGGGTACTCAGGGCCAGAGCTGAGACAGATTAAGCTTTTGTCTTCACTGAAGTCCCCAGTCCACCCATGTCACTGGTGCTGCCATGACTGGTGTTTGTCTGAGATTTTGTTTATGGGAGAATGAGGGCTGAGCCCTCTAAGTGGAGGGAAAGGGGGCAGCCTTATTCCCGTGTTAACTTTCTTTGAAAATGAAATCCATTTCTGCCTTCATGTGATTTGCAATAAACATATTTTATGTTTGAATGCTTATTGTTGGGCTGGGTAAGAGAGAATGAGAAACAAGTCAAATTCAGAAGTTCTCAGAAAGACCCAGAAAGAGGAAGTAACTTTCTGAAAGTCACCTAGTGATGTTGTGATAAATCTAGGCTGTGTCCTATGACCCCTGAATCCTTTCTTTAAGCCATAAGGAAAACCACTGATCCATTTCAGAGAGGGTATGTTCTGAAAACTTAGAAACCTCCACCTCATGTGAACTGGGTGGGATTCATGAGCGTTTCATCTCAGCTGCCAAAATGATTCATAAAGAAGATTTGCAGCACAAATTTGGCAATTTGAAGCTGATAGCTTGAGCTCATCTGCTTCTTCCATCTGACTGAATGTAATAAACGCATGTGGCATCACACGGCCTCCATTTCTCAGAATTAGGAAAATAACAGCTGTAGGTTCTCAGGGAGACATTGCTATCTGGGAGCCCAGGGAGATGGTGCAATTCCTATCCTCTGCTAACTGGTCGAAAGGCATCAGTGGGCAAAGTGGAGAGAGCCCTGGGTGGAGGGGCAGAAGGCCTGTGTCTTGCAATGCTCTGACACTCGCCCCAGTGACCAACTGTATCACTTTTAGCAACTCTTTTTTCATCTTTCTGAATTGTCATTTTTTATCTGTAAAATGGGAATCATAAACTCATCTAGATAAACTCATCTAGAAACTGGGAAGCTCAAATGAGGGCACAGGATTGTCCTAAGGCTCAGAGGGAGCTAGAATGTGTCAGAGCTGGGATTCAAATCCAGATCCTGTGACTGTAAATATCATATTCTTTCTAGGAACAGACCACTACTAGTAATAGCTGAAATGTGAGAATGAGATTCAGAAGACAAATGCTATGTAGGTGGAGTAGTTGCCATCATTAAATGCCAACAAACAATGCCTCATTGGTCTTATGGTTACATGCAAAGCCTTAATAAACAGCAGTTCACAATTCTGCATCGTTAGGGAAAATAAAATGGATTTGGAGTAAGACAATTTGGGTTCAATGCCTTGCTTTTATACTTTTTACTTGCACAATCTTGTTCAGGTTATTTAACCTCTCTGGGCCTCAGTTTCCTTGTCTGTAAAATGAAACAGACTGGATGTCCAAGTTTCTATTTGTCAGTCTATATATGAGGTATTGTTCTAAACGCTGGTGAACCAAAGAAGGGTAAAACAGTCCCTGTCCTCAAGGAACTCACAGTCTGATGGGGGAGACAACATGTATGCAACCATGCATAAATAAAACATATACAGGATAAATTAGAAATACTCACCAGAGGGTAGGAACTAGAATTAAGAAAGATAAGGAATGTCTTCCTGTAGAAAGCAGAATTTTAGCTGGGGCTTGAGGAAAACAGAGAAGTCAGGAGGAGAAACAAGAAGGGAAAACATTCCATGCATGTGTTAGCTTGAGTTTAACAAAGTTCTTCACTCACAACAGCCTTGTGATGGTGGGGGGAGGGATGGAGGAAGGATGAAATTACCCACCATTTCACGATAAAGAAACTCAACTTTAGAAGGGAGAAACGACCTGCCCAAGGTCACATGGAGAGTGTAAGGTCTGGAATAAAAAGTTAGTTACCTCTTGATTCCACATGCACTGCTCTCCCCAGTGGATTATGTTGCTCCTCAAACAATTGAGGTCTGCTTAGCCAATTATTGATTTTCCACTGGTCCTTAGTTCCTCCTATTCAGGCTTGGACCTTTCTATATCACTGCAGATGGTATCTCCACTGTAGCCAAGGGACTGTAGCCAAGATGAGAGATGCCAGGTCTCACCCACCTTTGTTGATTATTGGAATCTCTCCATGTGGTTGAAAGTTTTCAAAAATAACTGGCTTCTGGGATAGTAGCAATGGTCTAGGGGTTACAAAACCTTAGAACAGCAGAAGTAGAAGGGACCTTGAAATGACAGAGATAGAATTTGGGGGACTTGGAAGGAACCTCAAACATCATCTAGTCTAACTTTATTCAACAGAAGCTCTGTAGGACAATGACTTATCCAAGGTCACATAACACCTAAGAGGAAAGTGGAGTGAGGGATAGAAGACAGATTGAGTGGGGGTCCTGACCTATGATTTCATTGGATCATCTTTAACTCTTTCAAATGGCAACTGTTTGGCAAATTAGAGTCTTGACTAGGGCTACTGAGAAATTAAATGACTTGCCTGTCCATGTCAGAGGCAGTAGTGGAAACCAGGTCTTGCTGACTCTGAGGCTGGCTTTTAAGGTACCAAGCCACGCTGCTTATAAAATGCAAATTCCTTTGGGAAAGTCAGGACTACCTGCCCTTTATACTTGAATGTGAATTTATTTAATCAAACTGCTTTCCTGAGGACTATCTATGATTGGTCACTATTGAGTTTTATTGAATGGAGAATTGTAGGGGATGGAGGAGTGAGTTTGTACCCTTGGGTACTGGGAAGGAGAGACCACAGTGTAAAGAGATGATAGCGACCACAATAATGGTGTTGATGCTGCTGCTGCTGAAATGATTTTAATAATTGTATTATAATATCAGCCTGGCATAATGTATAGAGTGTATGGAATCAGGAAGATCTGAATTCAAATCAGCCTCATACTCTTATTAACCATGTGAACCTGAGCAAATTACTAAACCTTTCTCAACTTCACTTTCCTCATCTATAAAATGGGAATAGTAATAGTACTTATTGTATAGGGTTTCTCTGAGGATAAAATGAAGTAAAGAATTTAAATCACTTTGTAAACCATAAAGAACTATGCCAATGTTAATAATAATAATAATACCTATTATCATTGAGAAGCAGGGAGGTATAAAGGTATTGAAAGAGTTGCCCTGGAGCCAGAAAGACTTGTTTTCAAGTTTTGCTTCTGACTGAGTGACCGATGACATCATGAGGACTCAAAGATGTCATGATGTCTTGACTTGTAAGTGAATTGCATTTGAGTGAAATAGACAAAGTCATCAACCTCACTCTCTCTTCCAGAGTCATTGAAGTCTAGTGGCAAGACAGCAGTCAAAATCACTGGCAATGGCCTGGGATGTCCATGCAACTTAACAATTATATTGTGTCTCTCATTTACCAATTGCCTTGTGTGCCTTTCAAGGTCAGAATCCAATCCACGTATTATTAATGGCTCTCTATTTCCATTAGGCTAAAATGCAAACTCATTAGGTTGTATCTTGGAAGTTAAAGACCTTTAATATCTGAAATTTTTTTCCTGTCATACCCTTTGGTAGCCTTGGTAATAAATTGTCCCATATTTTAATCATGATCACAGATTTAAAATGAGAAGAGACCTTAGGTTATCTAATCCAATATTCTCATTTACAAATGAAAGAAACTAATGCACAGAGAAGGTGACGTGTACTGGATGGAGAGGGATTTGAAGCTCTGAGTAAACACCAGCTCTCCTAATTCTGAGACCAGAGCTCTTTGAGGTGCATTAAAGTGTTCTTCTAGAGGTTGCAGATGGTTCATTCTAGGCCGCAATGTGCAATCCAGAAGAAGGTGAACAGAAATGATGCTGACAAGGTATGTCAAGAAACTGTTCAGCAAAGTTGGATGGCATAGTTGCCCTTCCCAGAATGACCTGGGAAATCAGTACTTCTGCCCTTGCCTTATAGCACTGACTTAGTCTATTGTGTTGTCCCCTTCTCTGACAGTCTTGCACCCTCTATCCTAATCTGATGCTAGAGGTCTTACTAGAGCTGATCTTTAAAGATCAGAGACCAAGGGCTACAAAGACCTTTAGAAATAATCTAGTCCAATTCCTTCATTTTATAAGATGAGAAAACTTAGACTTGTCCAATGCTACACAGTACATAACTGGATTAAGAGGCAAATCCAGGTCCACAGATTCCAAATTCCAGCCTAACATGTCCATACAGAGAACTAATTCACAAATACCAATTAAAAAAAGAAAAATAACACAATAAATAACATATAAAAAATAAAATCAAGAGCAGGATCTGAGAATTAATTCCAAATAATATGCACAGTGCTTTAAAAGTACTAATATGTGCATTAAAACTCAGAATGAGCTGAGGTTGGCAGGATCTACAAGTTCATCATTGCTGCTGCTGCTGCTGCTGCTGGTGTTTTAGTTTTCCTGGGGCGTAAGGAGGCTCCCAGATGAAAGGGTATGACCATTGCCTGGAGTGGGTGGGATGATGACTGAATGATGGTGAGAATAAGGTTTTTTCTACTCTTGTTGTCTTCTTCCAAAGAGATTAATGCTTGGATTGAGGATAGGAAAAAAAGTGATTAAGAGAGAGTAGAAACTCAAGAAAATTAAGGAAAAAGTAAGAAGACTTACTTGTCTTCTGTGAGTTCAAGTCATGCTCAGATAAACTATACCCTATGTAACTCATGAGTGTCTTGGGGATCTTTGAAAGACCTTAGAGAACTGGACAGATACCACAGGATTAGAGGAGGGAGAGTATCCTGATTTTCAAGCTTAAAAAAGAGATTAGAGTCAGAAAGCTATAAACCAGTAGTGAGTGGGACTTCAATGTCTGGTAAAATTCTAGTGCATATTTAAAGGGAGGGTTTGGGACTATTTAGAAAGGGAAGGATTGACTGTGGAGAGCCCGGATGGCTTTATTAAGACCTAATCAATGTCAGTCTTACCCTATTTCTTTTTTCACCTTTTGCATGGGCTGATCCCACTAATGATCAGCATATGAACTCTGATTGGCTTCATTTTCATCATGGGCTACTTTTCCTCTTCTTTGGCAACCTCCCAGACCCTCAGTTCATCATAGTGATCCTGGTCTTTGTCACTGCAGTTTACAATTACTGAGCTCAAGAGAGGTGCCAGTCGGCATGTCCTCAGCAGGTGGCACTACAGGTGTGTGTCACACCTGGTCCCATTTCCTTTTCTGAAAGGATTCCTGAAAAGAAATAAAAAGGAGAAAGCAGTAGATTTAGCACACTTCAATTTCAGCCAAACATCTGTTATAGGATGTCATCAGAACCTTGATTTCTTTGGGCATAGCGTAAATAATAATACTAATGATAATTATCTAGTCTTTTTATGGTGCTTACTGTGTGCTAAGCATTGTTCTAGGTGCTTCACAAATATCATCTCACTACTGGGAAGTAGATGCTATTCATTTTCCTATCTTACAGTGGAGGAAATTGAGGCAGATAGAGGTTAAGTGAATTACCCAGAGTCACACAGCTAGGAAGGGCCTTCTGTTAGCCCTGAATTCAGCTCTTGACTCCAGGCTCACCACTCTAAATACTGTACCATTTAGCTGCCTTGATTGATGATACCTTAATAAATGACACCTTAGATTTGTATCGCTCCTTCCACTTTCCTTCACAGAGTCATTGTTAGCTTCTGATTGCTGTTTCAATAAGGAAGACCCTGCATTTCTCCCATATGATTCTAGATTGTGGAAATTGTCCTCAAACAGATCACTGATTAAGGGGATAGCCCTGTACTGTGAGTAGAGGGCAGGAACCCCTTAATCCAGAGATGGAATCCTCATGGTGTCATGTAGACTGGACTAAGGAAGATGGTTTATTATTTGTACAACGAGGTGAAACTCCCCCTGACTTCTTTTAGTAGAACTTCCATTATAAATAGGCGTTATACTTTTTTCCAGTAAAGTAGAATTAAAGAATTAGCAAGACTCAGAAAACGTGAGCTAAATTGACTAGAAGTAGGTAGCTAAATGGATAGAGTGCTGGGTCTGGAGTCAACAAGACATTAATTTAAATCTGGACTCAGAAACTTATTAGATGTGTGACCCTGAGCAAGTCATTTCACTCTGTTTGCCTCAGTTTCCTCACCTGTTAAATGAGCCAGAAAAGGAAATGGTAAACCATTCCAGTATCTTTGCCAAGAAAACTCCAAATGGGGTCATGAAAAGTTGAATCCAGCTGAAAAATGATTTAACAGAGACAGTAGTGTTTCTGGAGTATTGTTGGTTTCTTGACTTTGCTCCCTGTTTCTTCCTCCCTTGTCAGACAGTAGTGATGATGATGATAGCACTTATATACCTCCTTAAAGACTGCAAGGCACTTGGTATATGTTATCTCATTTAACCTGCATAATGACCCCATGATATAGGTGCTAGTTTTATTTTCATTTTACAGACGAGGAAAGTGAGTCTGAGAATGGCCAAGTAATTCCCCTAGGGTTACATAGTAAGCATCTGAGGTATCTGGTCTTCCTAACTTCTGGTTGATCCACCTAACTGACAGGTGCCAAAGAAGCAGGAGTTGTCTCTCTGCTCTTCTTCATCCAGGTAAGATACAAAACCTTTGACTAAGTTCCTTCCATCCCCTCCCACTCCCCTTTCCTTCTGGTAGTTCAGGAGATCTCTGCTGTTTCTCCTATCCCTGCTTACCGTCCTGTACCTACACTGACCTGGAGTAATTGAGTATTCTAAATTTGGCTTTACAAATGCTTTCTTTCCTTTTTGTCTCTTCCTTTCCATCTCTTTTTAAGAGGTGAGAAGGCCATGTGCTCCCTTTTCTGGGCTGGTTCTGCTAGCATAAGCCAGGCATCAGTCATAATTCATTGTAATCTTCTTTATAGGAATAATTGTGGGCTTCTTATGTTTAGGATTATTGCTAAGGATTCTCTTTTCATTACATAGATGCCATTTTTGATAGATTAGTAAATTTGTCAGTGACCTAAGAATTCTCCCTAAGTCTATGTTCTGATGATTCCTATTAAATACATCTTTCTAAAAAAATTGTGTAGCTAAATACTTTTTTCTCTAAAGCAAAATTCTCTAGCTATTTTTATAGAAATCAGATTTATAAGGATGCTATAATGAGGCCAAAACAACCCCAGGAATCCTGGTGCCCCACCATATTTGGGGGTGTAGAAAATTCAAGAGCTGGTAGAAGTAATTGAGAGGGAATCCAAGAGTGCAATGGCCTGCCTCAGGACGCAGTGTATTCCCTCTTTTTGAAGGTATTCAGGAAGAGGTTGAATGACTACTTACCGCATATGTTATTAGTGGGGCTTTCTTTCCCATATGGGACTGGATGAGGGACTAGATGTCCTCTGAAGTCCCTTCCAATTTTACATTATGTGATTCCAAGATTTGGAATGAAAGGACTTGGATTTAAATGCTTGTTCTACAGCTTGCCACCTGTGTGACCTATTAATAATAATCAAAGTTAATAATCAATTCTCAAAGAATTTCAGATAGCCCACCTTGAGTAACCTTTACCTGTATTTGATCTCTATCTACAACTTTCCACCAAACATGATTGTCCTGTCTTTCTTTGACTTTCTCTAATGAGGGGATAGTCACTCATTCTCTTCTTGAATACCTTGAGCATATCTCTGACTGCATTCAGATTTCCTCTCATTCTTTACCATCAGTTCTAGAGAGTGTTCACTTGTCACTGGTTGGAGGGTGTGTGGCACAGGAAAGAAGCCACTTGCCACTCTTGCCCTGGTAGAGGAGGTGGCAAGAGCTTGGGGGTGGGAGGGAAGCTAGGAATTCTATATGGCAATAAATTAAAAGGAAGTTCCATTTCCAACATGGGGGACAAGAAACAGGGGACAGATGATCATATAGTGGGAACAAGTTGTCTAGTGTGGTTGGAACGTAGAGTAATGTGCACTAAGCCTAGAAAGTCAATCTGGAGGAAGATTGTGAAGGGTTTTAAAAAATGTCTTGCCATCATTTTTATCTTGGAAACTGGTTTCTCTATGTTGTTGACAACTGATCCAATATAGAGTTTCCCTTTGTTGTTTCCTCTACCTTTTGAAGGATGAGATTATGATTATGGAAAGTCAAGAACACAATTATACCATGCCTCTATGCTAGACTTGAGATCTGTTTCCCAAATTCCTTCTGTTTTCTCTTTTATTCTAGGTGTCTTGTTCTGTGAACTCCAGTGACAATCATTTCTGTTTCTACTTTTATCTACCTTCATCCAAATACTTTCTAACATATGTACCCACTCTTGTTTCTAGATGTGCTCAGATGAGTGTACCTTCATACAACAGAATGCTACCCTATCTCCTTTCCTTGTCTTCTTTCTTTTGAATAAGGTATACCCATTCAGAAAGTCATTGGTTTCATCCTGCCAAGTTTCAGTGATAAGTAACTCAAACTGGCCTGCTTGAATTGAGATCACTAACTCTTCTTTCTTGTTACTTAAACTTTCGACTTTTCTATAACAACATTTAATGTTAGGAATTTTGCTACTAACTCCTTTCTTGGACTTTTGCCTCCTGTGTGCTTCTTGGTACCTCAGTTTTCCTTTCTATTCTATCTTATGTAACTTGGTAAATAGTTTTCTTGGTCTCCCTAATCCCTCAGCTTTTTTTTCTGAGTTTAAAACACTTCTGATTAGATTTGCAAGACAGCTGGCAAAACCACTCCTACTAGCCTTTTTAAGGTATACTCCATCCCTGGCCAGGAATCTGTTATGTCTATATTTTAAACCATGGTCCAGAACCCATTCTTAGACACCACCTCCTTAGCTACCTGTTCACTTCCCGGATGAATTTTTCTCATCTGTATTATTGGCTTTCAATGGGCAATAGGGAGAAAACACAGTCTCCCAAAGACTGTGAGCTCTTTGAGGACAGGGGCTGTTTTTGCCTTTCTTTCCTTTTCTTTCTTTCTTTCTCTTTCTTTCTTTCTTTCTGTCTTTCTTTCTTTCTTCCTTCTTTCCTTCCTTCCTTCCTTCCTTCCTTCCTTCCTTCCTTCCTTCCTTCCTTCCTTCCTTCCTTCCTTCCTTCCTTCCTTCCTTCCTTCCTCTCTCTCTCTCTCTCTCTCTCTCTCTCTCTCTCTCTCTCTCTCTCTCTCTCTCTTTCTTTCTTTCTTTCTCTTTCTTTCTTTCTTTCTTTCTTTCTTTCTTTCTTTTCCAAGCTCTTAGTATGGTGCCTGGAAATGCTTGCTAACTTGCTGACAGTCTGTGCTTCTCTGATCTTCAGTTTCTCATTCAGGAGTCTGTCATCTTTAACGATACTTTTTCGATTCTTTTTTTTTTTTACATTTATTTAACTTTTAACATTCATTTTCACAAAATTTTGGGTTACAAATTTTCTCCCCACTTGTCCCCTCCCCCCACCCCAAAATACCAAGCGCTCTAATTAGCCCTATCACAATCTGTCCTCTCTTCTATCATCCCTCCCTTCCCTTGTCCCCATCTTCTCTTTTGTCCTGCAGGGCCAGATAACTTTAGATACCCCATTGCCTGTATTTCTTATTTCTTAGTAGCAAGAACAGTACTCAACAGTTGTTCCTAAAACTTTGAGTTCCAATTTCTCTTCATCCCTCCCTCCCCACCCATTCCCTTTGGGAAGGCAAGCAATTCAATATAGGCCATATCTGTGTAGTTTTGCAAATGACTTCCATAATAGTCATGTTGTGTAAGACGAACTATATTTCCCTCCATCTTATCCTGCCCGCCATTGCATCTATTCTCTCTTTTAATCCTGTCCCTCCCCATGAGTGTCGACCTCAGATTGCACCCTCCTCCTCATGCCCTCCCTTCCATCATCCCCCCCACCCTGCTTATCCCTTTATCCCCCACTTTCCTGTATTGTAAGATAGGTTTTCATACCAAAATGAGTGTGCATTTTGTTCCTTCCTTTAGTCAAATGTGATGAGAGTAAACTTCATGTTTTTCTCTCACCTCCCCTCCTTTTCCCTTCATGAAAAAGTCTTTTGCCTGCCTCTTTTATGAGAGATAGTTTGCCCCATTCCATTTTTCCCTTTCTCCTCCCAATATATTTCTCTCTCACCACTTAATTTCATTTTTTTAAGATATGATCCCATCCTATTCAATTCACTCTGTGCTCTCTGTCTCTCTGTCTCTCTGTCTCTCTCTGTGTGTGTGTGTGTGTGTGTGTGTGTGTGTGTGTGTGTAATCCCACCAACTACCCAGATACTGAAAAGTTTCAAGAGTTACAAATACTGTCTTTCTATGTAGGAATGTAAACAGTTCAACTTTAGTAAGTCCCTTATGACTTCTCTTTGCTGTTTACCTTTTCATGCTTCTCTTCATTCTTGTATTTGAAGGTCAAATTTTCTTTTCAGCTTTGGTCTTTTCATCAAGAATGCTTGAAAGTCCTCGATTTCATTGAAAGACCAATTTTTACCCTGAAGTATTTTACTCAGTTTTGCTGGGTAGGTGATTCTTGGTTTTAGTCCCAATTCCTTTGACTTCTGGAATATCCTATTCCACACCCTTTGATCCCTTAATGTAGAAGCTGCTACATCTTGTGTTATCCTGATTGTATTTCCACAATACTAGCATTGTTTCTTTCTAGCTTCTTGCAACATTTTCTCCTTGACCAGGGAACTCTGGAATTTGGCCACAATGTTCCTGGGAGTTTCTCTTTTTGGATCTCTTTCAGCTGATCGGTGAATTCCTTGAATACTTCTTTTGCCCTCTCGTTCTAAAATATCAGGACAATTTTCCTCGATAATTTCATGAAAGATGATGTCCAGGCTCTTTTTTTGATCATGGCTTTCAGGTAGTCCCATAATTTTTAAATTGTCTCTCCTGGATCTATTTTCCAGGTCAGTTATTTTTCCAATGAGATGTTTCACATTATCTTCTATTTTTTCCTTCTTTTGGTTTTGTTTTGTGATTTCTTGGTTTCTCATGAAGTCATTAACCTCCTTCTGTTCCATTCTAATTTTTAAAGAACTATTTTCTTCAGTGAGCTTTTGAACCTCCTTTTCCATTTGGCTAATTATGCTTTTGAAAGCATTCTTCTCCTCATTGGCTTTTTGAACCTCTTTTGTCAATTGAGTTAGCTTATTTTTCTTTTTTTTAAATTTTTTTAATTTTTATTTTTTAATTTTTATTTATTTATTTAACTTTTGACATTCATTTTCACAAAATTTTGGGTTCCAAATTTTCTCCCTTTTTGTCCCCTCCCCCCACCGCAAAACACCCAGCATTCTAACTGCCCCTATCACCAATCTGCCCTATCTTCTATCATCCCTCGCTGCCCTTGTCTCCATCTTCTCTTTTGTCCTGTAGGGCCAAATAACTTTCTATACCCCTTTACCTGTTTTTCTTATTTCCTGGTGGCAAGAACAGTACTCGACAGTTGTTCCTAAAACTTTGAGTTCCAACTTCTCTTCATCCCTCCCTCCCCACCCCTTCCCTTTGGAAGGCAAGCAATTCAATATAGGCCAAATCTGTGTAGTTTTGCAAATGACTTCCATAATAGTAGTGTTGTATAAGACTAACTATATTTCCCTCCATCCTATCCTGTCCCCCATTACTTCTATTCTCTCTTTAGATCCTGTCCCTCCCCATGAGTTTTGACCTCAAATTGCTCCCTCCTCCCCATGCCCTCCCTTCCATCATCCCCCATACCCTGCTTATCCCCTTCTCCCCCACTTTCCTGTATTGTAAGATAGGTTTTCATACCAAAATGAGTGTGCATTTTATTCCTTCCTTTAGTGGAATGTGATGAGGGTAAACTTGATGTTTTTCTCTCATCTCCCCTCTTTTCCCCTCCACTAATAAGTCTTTTGCTTGCCTCTTTTATGAGAGATAATTTGCCCCATTCCATTTCTCCCTTTCTCCTCCCAATATATTTCTCTCTCACTGCTTGATTTCATTTTTTTAAGATATGATCCCATCCTCTTCAATTCACTCTATGCACTCTGTCTCTATGTGTGTGTGCGTGTACGTGTGCATGTGTGTGTGTGTAATCCCACCAACTACCCAGATACTGAAAAGTTTCACGAGTTACAAATATTGCCTTTCCATGTAGGAATGTAAACAGTTCAACTTTAGTAAGTCCCTTATGACTTCTCTTTGCTGTTTACCTTTGCATGCTTCTCTTCATTCTTGTGTTTGAAAGTCAAATTTTCTTTTCAGCTCTGGTCTTTTCATCAAGAATGCTTGAAAGTTCTCGATTTCATTGAAAGACCAATTTTTCCCCTGAAGTACTATACTCACTTTTGCTGGGTAGGTGATTCTTGGTTTTAGTCCTAGTTCCTTTGACTTCTGGAGTATCCTGTTCCACGCCCTTCGATCCCTTAATGTAGAAGCTGCTAGATCTTGTGTTATCCTGATTGTATTTCCACAATACTTGAATTGTTTCTTTCTAGCTTCTTGCAATATTTTCTCCTTGACCAGGGAACTCTGGAATTTGGCCACAATGTTCCTAGGAGTTTCTCTTTTTGGATCTCTTTCAGGCAGTGATCTGTGGATTCCTTGAATACTTATTTTGCCCTCTGGTTCTAGAATCTCACGGCAGTTTTCCTTGATAATTTTGTGAAAGATGATGTCTAGGCTCTTTTTTTGATCATGGCTTTCAGGTAGGCCCATAATTTTTAAATTGTCTCTCCTTGATCTGTTTTCCAGGTCAGTTGTTTTTCCAATGAGATATTTCATGTTATCTTCCATTTTTTCATTCTTTTGTTTTGTTTTGTGATTTCTCGGTTTCTCATAAAGTCATTGGCCTCCATCTGTCCCATTCTAATTTTGAAAGAACTATTTTCTTCAGTGAGCTTTTGAACCTCCTTTTCCATTGGGCTAATTCTGCTTTTGTAAGCATTCTTCTCCTCATTGGCTTTTTGAACCTCTTTTGCCAATTGAGTTAGCCAATTTTTCAAGGTGTTATTTTCTTCAACATTTTTTTGGGTCTCTTTTAATAGGGTGTTTACTTGTTTTTCATGCTTTGCTTGCATGTCTCTCATTGCTCTTCCCAGTTTTTCCTCCACCTCTCTAACTTGATTTTCAAAATCCTTGTTGAGCTCTTCCATGGCCTGAGCCCATTGAGTGGGCTGGGATACAGAAGCCTTGACTTCTGTGTATTTCCCTGATGGTAAGCATTGTTCTTCCTCATCAGAAAGGAAGGGAGGAAATACCTGTTCACCAAGAAAGTAACTTTCTATAGTCTTATTTTTTTTCCCTTTTCTGGGCATTTTCCCAGCCAGTGACTTGACTTCTGAGTTTTCTTTCCACCCCCACCATGCCTCCAGATACACCCAGCCAGAGCTTGGGGTCTGAGATTCAAATGCTGCTTCCCAGCCTCAGGGCTTTGGCAGGGTGGGGCTGATATTCAGTGTGAGATTAAGTTTAGGTGCTCAGGTGGGGGCAGGGCCGCCTCACGGGGCTCAGTTCCCTCAGGGGGTGTATGCAGAGACCTTCCACAATGGATCCAGGCTCCTGCCTGCTTTGGGAGCCCTTGTCTGCTGCTGCCTCCACTGCTGCCTCCAGAGGGGGCCTGGGTTATGGAGACACCCTGCTCCCCTCTTGGCAAGCTGAAAAGACCCTCTCACTGACCTTTGGCACCTGTGGGTGAAGGGACCTCTTTGGCTGCTGGAGATTCTGTCCCTGAAGCCTGCTTGGATCTGTTCCTCTCGGTGCTGTGTGACCAAGGCAGGGCTGGTCTCTATTCCGGGTCTGGTGCCCAATGGACCTTTCGCATCAGTTTTTTAGGTGTCTCTGGAACAGAAATCTCCTGCATTCTGTTGTTCTGTGGCTTTTGCTGCTCCAGAATTTGTTGGGAGTTCTTCTTTACAGATATTTTATGGGCTGTGGGTTAGGAGCTAGCATATGTGTATCTTTCTACTCTGCCATCTTGGCTCCTCCTGACTTTTTCAATTCTTTTTGGCAATATCATCTGTATCCATAAGAATCGCCAGAAGTAGCTCTCCATTATCCATTTTGTTAAGTATTGGAAGGTTCTTCATTATTGGATACTTGCTTTGGAAACAAAACAAACCTCTTTATTGTTATGTGATCAACAAGGTCAAAATCAAACCTCATTATTTTTGTCTTTATTTTTGCTTTTTTTTCATCTGACTCTTTTAGGATGATCCTTCAGTTGATCACTTCTGTGACTCTACTATATTATTCTTGGGAGGGTGAGCAGTTGTTTCCTCCTCGGAGTGTCCAGTTTCCATCTCTTTTGGAGGAGCCTCAAATCTGTCTTCTAGCTGACAGGATATGTGTCCTTTCCCTTCCCTTTCTCCACTGCCTAATCCACTCCAACTTCCTGACAAAGATCAGTTCTCGCCTCCTCCACCCCAAAGCAGCCTCACTGAAGGCTCAGTCTTTAAAGATAAACTCTTTTGCAATATACCTCCCTCTTGTCAGGCAAAAAGACACCTGTAATCTTGGTCTACCCTTAGCTCACTGTGTGACGTTGAGTAAATCACTTAGCTTCTCTGAACTTCAGTTTCCTCAGCTGTCCTCTCCCAACATCACAATAATGTTGTCCTACTTAGCTCAGTGGGAAGTTGAGACAATAAAATAAAATGACCAGTTGAAAAATGGTTTTTAAAATGTTCCATTCAAATGAAAGGTAGGGGTGATATTGCTTCCCATTTTAATCTCCTGGAAGTTTATTACTCTCATTACTCACCCTTTCCCTCTTCTCTTCTCATCCCTCCTATCCCATGGCTCCTTGGAAGAAGTTTACTATTCTATGTGCCAGAAAGCTGCTTGGCAGTCCTGACCAGTGAATGATGGACCTGCTGCTAAGGTCATTTCCATCAGCACCTGGATCCAATATTCTAATTCCAGTAGCAGCACATTCAGAAATGGGTTTCGTTATGCTCAGTCCAGCAGAATCACAGACTTTTAAGTTCGAGGGACTCACTTTCCAGGTTCAATTTACCTCAACACCTCTCTTTCCCTCTGCTTCTATACTGCTAAAGTCACTGTTCTCATTGCCCCATCGAATATTACCTTCCATCTTTCTCCATCTTTTCAAGGCTCATTCCATTCATTCCATTACAAATGCTATGCCTCTACCCCTAAAAGCCCAAATTAAGTTTTTCCTCTCTGGATAAGTCTTCCTGGATTATTCTAAACTTCCAGGAGATCTCTCTCTTTGGAATTCTTAAAAGCCTAAGAGGATTTGCAATATTCTTTTTTACTTTTTGTCATATAGGTGCAGTAATTATTTCATGCATCAAAGTCCTGTCTCCCCAACCAGAGTGGGAGCTACTTGAGGGTAGGGATCTCATCTCTCTTTTTTTTCTTTCCCTCCAACCCCACCCCAGAATTGAATCCAAGACTGGGTAACTTATTATCAAGATCCAATCTCAACAATAAGGAAACATTGAATGTTTACTATTTGCTAGACTCTGTGAGGAACATAAAAGCATATAATCCAGAGTCCTTGATCTTAAGTCATCTGTACTGGAACCCAAGGACTCTAACTTCTGATTCCTATGCTGTCACTTACTAGCTGTGTAGCATCAGGCAAGGGGGTGGACAATAGGAGTCTCTGCCAGCTTTGGCGTTCCAAATTCTATGTCCTTAGGTTCCTTTCAGTTCTTTGTTCTATTTAAGATTTCTTCCACTACTGCCATTCAATATTTTAAAGCCTCTTCTAACTAGGACTTTGTGTGTAGCATGTGTTCCAAGGGACCCTCTAAGCACTGACATTCTCTTTTTCTTTCTTTTGCTTCTGTTAGTGGGCAAGAGCTACAGTTATCTATTCAGCTGGGGCTTACTGAGTTCAGGCTGTGTTCCCAGTTCTTTGCCAATCATTACTGCATTTCTGGGTAAGAAATCAGTGCACTTTCTGCACTGTAAATATGCTTATAAATTTCCTTATTTCTACAGCTGTGTTATTTGTGTAGGATCAAAGGACTGAAAAGGAAAAGTGATTTTTTAGAGACCACCTACGCCTTTTCCTAAGCAAATGCTTTGGGTTAGTGTAATGGATCAAAGGTAATTTCAAGGGTTTTATTTGTTCTCTTTGCATGGGGGCTTGTTAGGAACACACCTACATATGTCAGTAGTTCCCTTTAGTAATATGTAAATTTCTACTCTATCTAGGACAGAGGTTCTTGAGTTATTTGGTATCATGGATCCCTTTGGCAGTCTGGTGAAGTTTATAGATTCCTCAGAAAACTGCTCTTAAATGCATAAAATAAAATACATGGAATTACAAAAGAAACTAATTATGTTGAAATACAGTTATTTATGTTTATAGGACTAGATACAGATGTGGATATATGTATGTAAGTATATGTGTGTGTGTGTGTGTATGTATATACACATATGTGTGTAGATATGTATGTACCTATATCCCCTCACCCCTCCACACCCATGAATAAGTTCATGGACCCCAGGTAAAGAACCACTAAACTGGGGAATGATAACATTCCCCTCTATCTGAAGGCATGAAGATGGGAGTTGGGGACATGGAGACCTGGAAGGATTGTGGAAGTCTTCTAAACTTTCCAATTCTCTGCCTGAAGCTTCTCATCTTTCCTACTTCCCTCAAAGCTTCATTATGGCCAGCCTTAGGCCTGGGCAGAGAAGATCATCACAGGATGGCATGGGTTCAGTGTTAGGACAATTCCCACTTCCCTTAAGCCTCTCCCAATCTTCCTGGCTGCCTGGACTGCCCTTTCTGAGGGCAGCACATCTCTCTTAGGGAGAGTGCAAGTTGAGGTAAGGAATAGGAATCAGAAGAAAGGATCAAGGTCAAAGCCTCCAAGAACAAAAGGGAGAATACAGAAGGACCCTAGGATCTGAGGAGGAGGAGAATAAGGAATGATAATGATATGCAGTATTTAAATAACACTTTCAGGCTTGCAAAGCCCCTTACACATGTTATCACATGTGGTATTTCCTGCAACGTTGTTAGGTAGGTGTTTATTATTAACTTCATTTTTACAGATGAGGGAACTGAGGCTGAGAGGATAAATGACTTGCCCAAGACCATACATCTGATAAATTGTCTGGAGGCAGAATTTAAACTCAGGTCTTCCCAATATCCGAATCTCACACTAGCTGTCAATGAGGATAGAAAGAGCACTACGGAGAAGGGAGAAACGACCTTTACCAATTTCTTAATTTTGCTGAGGTTCACAAAGGTTTCCAATATTTACTAAGCAACTTTTCTACAATCATCTGGTCAAGTAGGCAGGATTAGTGTTATTATCCCCAGTTTTAGATGAGTTGAGGGAGATTTAAAAAATTAAGTGATTTGCCCAAGGTCACTTAGGTACCTTTTTTTTTTTTTTTTTAAAGCACCTACTATGTACCAGCCCTGGGCTAAGAAAGTGAAAGGCAGAGGCTGGATTTCAAATTGGGGCTCTTCTAACTCCAAGTCTAGCCTTATCCCAGCACTTGCACAATGCCTGGAATATGGTAGCTGCTTAATAAAATGTTCGCTGATTGAATTTTTTTTTTTTTGCTGAGGGTCAGCTCTTTGTGTAGATGTAACCATTTACCTCAATTCAATTTCACATATATTTATGAACTAGTGAGAGAAAATTTTGGAGCTGAGAGTACCTGGGTTCACATCTCACCTCTGACACTTACTTCCCTGTGACCTTACTAAGTCCCTGAATATCTCATTGCTCTAGGCAAGTCTCTGATTCTTAATTATAAAGAATGTGCTGTAGAAGGAATATGAGAGGTTATCGAGATCAGACCTCCCTAACACTGCAGGAATTTATTCTGTTGTACCCCTGGTGAGGTTCATGAAGCTTTTCCTTGAACAGTTCTAGTGAAAGGAAGTTTCCTTGTGCGTAGGGAGCTGGTTTCATTTTTAAATGGCTCTAACGGTTAGAATACTTGTCTCTTATAATGCAACTGAAATCCACCGTACTCCAATGTCCCCACATTATCTCCAGTTCATGTTAGCTCCATGTCTGACAAACCCACTGCTCATCTTTGAAAAATAGGCTGCAGTGTAGGTAGAAAGCAGGATCAACTCTAAGGGTGGCATGCTGTAGAGAAGAAAGAATGCTGAGTTTGGAATCAGAGAACAGAGCTGAGGAAAATCACCTCATTCTCCTGATTTCATCTTCTTTTAATTGAGGAGCTTGAGCTAGATGACTTGTAATACTCCTTATGTAGCTCAAATAATAAAAAAAAATAAACTCATCTTACCAGTCATAGACACTGGATCTTGGAGTGTCAAAAAAGGAGAGCTTTCTCTGTCTCTCTTCTCCTGTCAGTATATATCTTCTCTCTGCCTATCTCTCTGCCTATCTGCCTTTTCTTTTCTCTTTTCCTCACTCTTATTCCCCCTTCTCCTTTTCTTTCTCTTTCCTTCACTCATTCCCCTTTTACCTCTCTCTGTGTCTTTGTCTCTCTCCTTTTCTTTATCTTTCACTCCTCACTTCCATTCTCTTTTCTTCTCTGTCTTTCTCTGTCTCTATCTTTGTCTCTGTCTCTGTCTCTCCTACCCTTCCTATATCCCTCCCACTTCCTCCTCCCCCCCGCCATTTTATATAGAAATGAGACTGCATTGGTTGCACTGCACATAGCCAGGAAAGGGAGTCAAGTGCCTGAAGTACTTGGTTGGCAGAACAGGCAAAATCAAAAACAAATTGGAGATGTGGAACTGGGTAGAGAGTCAACAACATGAGGCATGAGGCATGCCATCCAGACTAAGGCAAGAAGAGGCTTGGGTCAGAACTGGGGCAGAGACAAAGTAGAGTTTGTACATGAATATAGCCAGATGGAAACATGGAGCAGCATTTTAGGATCTGGTCCAGCAAATTCCTCATGAAACTCTTCGATTCAATTAAAACCACAAGTATGCCCAGGGCCCTTACTGTTCACAGGGCAATGGAGGGGCTCCAGAAATCATTATGTCAAGATCAGTAGGTTCAAGTCTCTGTTTTACTTATGTGATCTTGGGCAGTTGCCTTGGTTTCTAAGCCTCATTTTCCTTACCTGTAAGAGGCTGGACTTGATGATCTCTACTGTCATTTCTAACTCTCTCCATATTTATGATCATAATGGAGCTCAGGATCTAATTGGGTGATATCTATAATACAGAACAGAATGTTTGGATTATAAGTGGAGCACAAACAGAGGTTTCCTAGGAAGGATGGATTCTTTGTGACTGAAAGAATTAGGTTCCCTTTCCTGGGAAAGAAGTCGTTTATTCTGGGTCTTTGGAAGATAAGAGCATAGATTTAGAACTGAATGGGACCTTACAGGCTATTTTGTCCAGAGACTTTATTCTGCAGATGAGGAAACTAAGGCCCATGGAGGTCCAGTGACTTGACCAAAGTCATACAGCTGGTAAATGGCTAAGCAGTAATTAAGTAGGTAGAGATGGGAGGGGATGGGCATTCCATGTGTTCAATATAAGCTTTGCAAAGGTATAGAGGCAGAGAGGCATAGGGCATGTTTTCAGAATGTAGATTAAGACCAGACTGGAAAAGTAGGGTAGATTCAGATTGTGTAGGGTTTCGAAGGCCTGGCAAAAGAGAATCTTAAAGGGGACGTCAGACTGTTAGCCTTGGGAACTGACAATGATTTTGTTCCTTTGGATTCAAATTGTTTTTTGATGACTTTAAAGAGACCAAAAGAAAAAAAAAATCCCCTGCTGAGCACAGTTAACATCTCTAATGAAATACTCATGCAACCTGAGTGTTGGAAATAATCTCTCTGTGTAGGCACAAAGCCTCCTGGAAACAGTGCTTCCACTAAAAAGGAGAACAAAGAATCATAGAATCTTCAAATTAAATGAAAATGATAATATCTTAGAATTACAAATCTAGAATCATAGAATCTTGGAATTATAATTAGAAACAGAATCATGGAATTTCTGAATCAGAATAAAGTATTTTTACTTAGAATCAGAATTGAAGTTGCCCATCATTTTGACCATGAGTGACCCAAAGGGCAATGGAGAGTTACATGACAGGCATGAGCAGGATATAGCGTGTAGGGGATGGAGGGGGTGGAATGTTTCTGGTCAAACTGATAAACCTCCAGGGTGGGGATCCTATTTTGGGGATTTTGATTATATCTTCCAGTGGAGGAGTGGATATGCACAGGAAGAACCTTATTGAGAAATCCTGGGAAAAGTGAGCACAGACCACTAAGCAGCAGACCTAGGAGGAAATCTGGGTGTTTGAGATGGGAAAAAGAAAAACCCACACACCTTGGTACAAGTCTACAGGTACTAACAGCTGCCTTGAAGGGAGAAGTATTGCCGTTGTACATGATTTCACTTGTACAGCCCAACTCAAAGTTTCTAGGCTCTGAGATCCGGGCAATGGCATAACTTTTATTCTTGAGAGATGGCAGACAGGAATAGGAGAGACGTGGCTGAGTAGTGACAGTACTGAATTCTAGCCTTTGGGAAAGAGGATGGAAGATTTCCTGAACTGTTCCAAGTTTCTGGACTGTTCTAAGACCCAGCCTTCTAGATAGAGGAGGGGCCATATCATGTCAAGTTCATGGAGGGTTTGGAGAACTAACCTCCTAGATACAAAGGGAGGAGTTCATAGACAACACTAAGATCATGAGAAGAAGAGGACCACACGTGTAGACTCTGAGTATTTGAAAAAACCCTAAGTGACTGAACAGAGTAACAAAACAATGAGAAACCCTAAGGTTTGTTATTCACTCTTGTTGTAAATTATCTGCTTATTGTATGTTTGAGGAGAAGAGGATTGTTTCTGTCAATCCCAAATTCATTCCATTCCATGAGAAGTTAAGAATAGGACCTTAGGGTAGCACCTTAAAGAGAGAAACTTATATAAATTCCTGTTCTCTAATGCTCAGCCTTTAATGTGGAGGTTCTTATGAATAGTGCTCTGGTCACCATGAAGAAGGAAAAATCATGGATGATCTCTTTAGTAGTGGGTCTTCCTCTTGCTTCTGCAGTGATGGGGGTAGTCTGGCAGAAAATCATACAATTTTAGGCCTCTTATAAACATTAGCTCTCAGTACTCTAAATATGAGAATCTTGCCCAATGACCAATGAGTTGACCTAACACATTGGAGGAACTAAACCATATCAATATTGACATTGTTGCTATAAATGAAATCAGATGACATAACAGAGCTGTAGCTAAATGGAAGAATGACTCACACATTCTCCTTAGGCAGGCCAATAAAGGAGTAGATGGAGTCAATTTTATCATATGCCCAAAGGCAATAAGAAACATTATTTTAAAAAACACTTGGTTGTTTTCATAATGAGCATATCCAAAAGGACACCCTGAAATTAACTGCAGCTTATGTTCTAACATCTGTTGCAGAGAATGGGAAGGTAGAGACATTTTGTGAAGATCTCCAAAAGACTTGCCAGATATATTCCTTAATATTTTGTGATTTTAATACACAGGTAGACATAGTGGGAAACAATCCAAGATTATAAATATGGTTTACAATTATGAAAAAAGGTGTCTAAAGATTTCCTGGCTGTAAATTTCATACCTAAATAGTAATACTTCCTTCAAGAAGAGAATAGGTAGGTGATGGGTATAGGAACTATAGAATATCACAAAAATGAAATTGACTATATTAACAGATAGGAAATAGAAATTTGAGAGTCATTTTCTAACATACGTACAATCAAAGAATAAACTTGGTGGAACTTAAAGCAAAATGAACACCAAATAATAAGAAATGATAAAGATAAGAAGATATAGTGTATAACTTTAACAACTCAAATTTGACCTGTTCAAACAAACTATTGCTACAAAAGATGGGAAATGGGAGGGGCGGAGCCAAGATGGCGAAGTGAAAGCAACAACTCACCCAAGCTCCTGGAAAAACTCCTCTGGATATCTCTGGGGGGAGAGTCTGACCAGACTTTGGAGGTATAGAATCCAGTGGGTGACAGACTTTGACGGATTCAGAGCCCAGGTTGGACTGGAGGGTCCACGGGAGGGATCTGTTCCGCGGGGGTAAGACCCTGGAGCATAGCGCAGCGCGGTCGGCGCGGCAGGGCGGAGGGGACCTGAGGGGCCCGAGAGTGGCGGGCGAGACCAGCGGAGCAGGAGATAAGCCAGGCCGAGCTGATGAGAGCCGCTGAGCGCCAGATATCAGCGCAGCAGCCCTTAAAACCTTCAGCCTGAAGACTGGACTTCGGTGGGTCAGCTACTTGAACTTCCAGGAGCTGGGATGGTGGAGTGATCAGTAAGTGCTCTCTCCTCCTCCCTGATGACCATGAGGGAACCATAAAATTCTTCCCCAGATTAATCCTGGATCAGCAGGAACAGTAGAAGGGGGCGGGTGGTCTCACAAGACCAGAGGCTGGAAAAGTGGCAAGGGGAGATTCTTCCTACTGTGGCGGAGGCGATCTGGAGGGACAGACGACCCAAGGCAGAGAAAATTCGCACTGAGACCCAGGCAAGCCTCAGAGCCGGGAGACAAGCCCCAGGAGGGGCGGGAACACGCATTAACTTCTAGGCGTACCCCAGCCCTCCAGGGGTAAAGGGAAGACAATAGGGAAGCTGGGATCACCATCCCCTGACCTTGCCTTTGCCTCAAGTCAGCTGAGGAGATCTCCTGAGACCAGACCACCCCTCCCACACACCCAACAAGCTAACCCCAGGGTTGATCTGGGAAACAACAACAACAACAACAAAAAAAGCCTGCTTTCAGCCTAGACACACAGCAGCCCAACTTAAAAGATCTGTATCTTCTGACTGAAAGAACCAAAAGCTACAACACTCAGCCAACATCATGAATTGGAAAAAGCAGACGAAAAGTGAAAAAACCATAGAGTCTTTCTATGGGGATAAGGACCAAAACACAAACACCAAAGAGGTCAGAGCTGAGACTGTACTTTCATCTGAAACCTCAGATGGGACTATGAATTTCTCTCAAGGACAACTAGATTACCTGGAACGTCTGAAGAAGGATATAAAAGAAAAACTGGCCAATGACTTTAAAATTATAAAAAAAGAATTCACTGATGAGAACATCACTCTGAAAAGGAAAATTGAAGAAATAGAAAAGGAAGTTCAAAAATTAACTGAAGAGAATAACTCCCTAAAAGGAAGAGTTAATCAAACAGAAAAGGAAACCCAAAACCTAACTGGGAAAATTGGTCGAATGGAAAAAGAAATACAAAAATTAAATGGAGAAAATAGCTCCTTAAAGGGAAAAATTGGTCAGATGGAAAAGGAATTGCAGAAGCTAATGGAAGAAAACAATACGATGAAGATTAGAATTGGGCAAGTAGAAACTAATGACGCAATGAGGCAACAAGAATCAGTCAAACAAAATCTAAAGAATGAAAAGATAGAAGAAAATGTAAAATATTTAATTGGAAAAACAACTGACCTGGAAAATAGATCCAGGAGAGAAAATTTAAGAATTATTGGCCTGCCAGAAACCCATGATGAAGAAAAGAGTCTGGACAACATCTTCCAGGAAATCATCAAGGAAAACTGCCCAGAAGTACTAGACTCAGAGGGCAAAATAGTCATCGAAAGAATCCACTGTTCCCCTCCCGAAAGGGATCCCAAACTCAAAACCCCAAGAAATATCGTTGCCAAATTCCAGAGCTATCAAGTGAAGGAGAAAATACTACAAGCAGCCAGAAAGAAACAATTCAAATATCAAGGACACACAGTCAGGATCACACAGGACCTTGAAGCTTCTACATTAAAAGATCGAAAGAACTGGAACCCAATATTCCGTAAGGCAAAGGAGTTGGGACTTCAACCAAGGATCAACTACCCAGCAAAGTTCAGCATAACATTTCAGGCAAGGAGAAAGTCATTCAACGAAATAAGGGATTTCCAGAGCTTCCTGACCAAAACACCAGAACTCAATAGACAATTTGATCTTCAAATGCAGGTCTCCAGAGAATCATAAAAAGGTAAACAGAGGGGAAAAAACAAAAACAAAAACTTGCTACTCAATTAGGGCAAACTGTTTACCTCCCTATAAGGGAAGATGATACCTGTTAATCTTGAGAACTGTGCAGCTATTATGATAAAAGGGATATATGTAGAGGGAACGGGCATAAAGTAAATGATGTCATGTCAAAAATATGATTTAAGTATAAGAAGGGAATGTAAGAGGAGGTGTGGAAAGGGGGAAGCAGAAAATGGCAAATTACATCACAGGAAGAAGTACAAAACTATAGTAGAGGGAAGGAGGGGAGGGAGATGAGCATTGTTTGAGAGGTACTCTCATCTGATTTGTTCAAAGGAGGGAACAATAATCTTAAGTAGATAATCCTAACTAGCTCTATAGGTAGTAGGAGGGGAAGGGGGAAGAAAGGGGAGGGTGGCTAAAAGGGAGGAAAGAAGCAATAAGAGTAAAGGGGAGTAAAAGGGAGGGGGGCTAAAAGAAGGAGGGGAAGGCTGCAGGAGGAGGGGGAGAAAAGTGAATACTATTGAGGAGGGGAAGGGAGACGGGAGAGCTAAAAGCACAAATGGTGGGAAAGAGGTTGGAGGGAAATACACAGATTGTAATCATAACTGTGAATGTGAATGGAATGAACTCTCCCATAAAACGGAGACGGATAGCAGAATGGATTAAAAGCCATAATCCAACAATATGCTGCTTACAAGAAACACATTTGAAATGGGGGGATACACATAGGATAAAGGTCAAAGGATGGAGCAGAATATATTGTGCTTCAGCTCATGTAAGAAAGGCAGGAGTAGCAATCCTAATCTCAGACAAAGCAAAAGCAGAAATAGATCTAATCAAAAGGGATAAGGATGGAAACTATATCCTGCTAAAAGGCACCATAGACAATGAAGCAATATCATTACTAAACATGTATGCTCCAAGTGGTATAGCATCCAGATTCTTAGAGGAGCGGTTGGGGGAGTTGAAGGAAGAAATTGATAGCAAAACTATACTAGTGGGGGACCTCAACCTCCCCCTCTCTGAACTCGATAAGTCCAACCTCAAAATAAACAAGAAAGAGGTTAAGGAGGTAAATAAAACTCTGGATAAGGTAGATATGATAGATCTTTGGAGAAAATTAAATGGGAATAGAAAGGAATATACCTTTTTCTCAGCAGTACATGGAACATTTACAAAAATTGACCATGTACTAGGACATAAAAATCTCACAATCCAGTGCAGAAAGGTAGAGATAATCAATGCATCCTTTTCAGATCATAATGCATTAAAAATTACATGTAACAAAAGATGGTAAATGGATTTTGATGATTCTTTGATTATCAATATCAAGCAAGATACAAGATTCCTGCTCACCAAAAATGTTTGCCGCTGTCACAGAGACTTCCACAACTGAATTCAAGCAGGTGAGGAAATCCACGTAGATGTTATGGTCCTTCAAATATTCCTGTTGATATATGACATTGCACTGGTTGTACTAAGCCCTTAAATGCCACACATCTTTCTAAACAAGATCCACAACCCCTAACTATACACTTAGGAAAAACTAAGTAGATGAGGAAATAAACATTAGATACTCAGCCTGTATAAATGGATCATCAGTACATATGTCTTGACTGGATATTGTGTATGGAAAATTACTTGGGACCAGAATTGATTAGGAGGAAGAGAGCAACCTAGATTGCATTTAGAAAGTGGCATAGAACTCTTTCCCTGGCATAAACTTCCTCATCCCCTTTCTTTTCCCACATAAATATTTTTCCGTGAAAACATTGCATACCACAATCCCTGAAGGATCATAATTAGAGATAATCTAAAGTGCAGGGGAATAACATGCCTTATTAACAATAATTAATGAACAGAGAGCAATATAGAAGTTATTTTGTGCACATCAAATAGGAAAAAAAGGTAATAGGGTCTTGTAAAAAGGTTGGGAGATAGCTGTCCAAGGGCTGACCTTGTAGATCTATAAGGTTAAAAAGACCTAGAGGAGAACCTTTAACATATTAAATGGATTCAAATGGATAGCACCACATGAACTGTGTTCACTAAGCAAGGGAAGACGTGAATGAATTGTGACCTGTAACAGTGGAAGGATTACCTACACCAATCATGTTATGAAACCTTTGATTACATATATACACACACACATATATATGTATATATACACATATATACACATATATACACATACATACATATATACACACATATATGCACAGATAAGTGTATATATCAAATGTTTCATAATGCAATTGGTGTAGGTAATATTTATGTATATACATATATGTATGTGTATGTGTGTATATATGTACATATATAATACATATATATGTATATTGCAGGACTTTACCTTAATCTCCATTAAATTTAACCTTATCAAACTCACACCATCATCTAACCTATTAAAGTCTTTTGGGGTCCTAATTATGTCAACTAACATGTTTTCTATCTATCTTGGTTTTTGTGTCATCAGTAAATCTGACAGTCTGTGTTCTCCCTCTTCATCCAAGTCATTACTGGACATGTTTCACAGCACAGGACCCAGAACAGTTTCTTAGAGCATGCCTCTAGAAATCTTCATTCATGTTGACATTGACCCATTAATGACCACTTTTAGAGTCCAGTCATTCAATCATGACCAGTGAGAGGCAATGTGGCATTAGAGGACAGAGTGCTGAACTTGGAGTCGTAAAAACCTGGATTTAAATTCTGCCTCAGATGGTTACTACCTATGTGACCCCAAGCAAGTAAATTAACCTCTCAGGGCCCCTATAAAATGAAGGAGTTGGTCTCAGTCACCCCTAATGACACTTTCAGCTCTACTTTTATGATCTAACTTGTGGTGTTATTGAGCCTTCATTTCTCAATCTCGGTCTTGGTGACAGCATGAAAAATTTTGTTAAATACTTTGATGAAATCAAGCATTCCCTTAATTTGTTAATCTAGTTGCCCTATTCAAAAAGGCAAAGTGGTTAGGCTAGCATGACCTATTCTTGATGAAGCTATACAAGTCTTATTCTTAGTATTTCCCTAAATTCTTAAAAAACTGCCCTTTAAAAATATATTCTAGAAGATTTCCAGTGTAGCCCCTCCCTGATAGATGTTGCTGTGGAAACTTGATAGGGCTGAAAAAATGTCTGTATGCAGACTTGTGCACTGTTTATCCAGAGCTCTCTGAATTTCTCAGGGGTTTCGATCTTGGAAGGAACTTTCTTCTTCCAAGAAGTTGTCTAGTTGAGATGTAGGGAAATCTGAGAAAGAGAAGAATAAAGCTGTAAGTTCTCTGAGGCCTCATGGTTCTTTTGTTGAACCATCAGAGAGTGAGGAGATTAGGCAACACCTCATTCAAGCGACCCTCAGATCTTGTGGGGTGGTGGAGTGTGCAGGAAGGTGGGGAGAAATGTGCTTGGGTGGGCCAGAAGACTGTGCATGATGGTTATGACAGAGGTCAGGTGACAGGACTTCTCTTTCCTGATTTCTTCCAGTGCTTCCTGGACCAAAGAGCAAAGATCTCCCTTACCTGTCCAATCACCTCACTTCCCATTTCTTCTCTAGCCATGGAAGAGATGAGATAGAGGTTCACTAGTAGTCATTGTAGTCTAAAAGTGACAGCCTATACTTTTAAATACTTGCATGATGTTTGAAATGAATATTTAAACCTGTTTGACCACTTATGATACTTTGTGTCCAACCCTATAAGCATACAGTTTGGGATTGGGAAAGGAGAGTTTAACCTGAAAAAGAGAGATTTTCCTCAGTTTAGGCTGAAGTAGGAAATATCTAATTAGAAAGAATGATGGAATTACATTTTGTAATGTTAGTAATCTCTGAGTTATACCTACCCCCTGGACTCCTGAGATCCCAGATGGAGATTGAACAAGGAAATAAGGAAATAGCAATGAAGAGGTAGAGATTGGTATGTTTGTTCAGGTGATTACCCACCCGTGGCACCCAATCAACTCCTCTTCTATCCACATAAGGAATTTAAATCCTTGCATTATAATCTGTATACTTCATTTCTTTATTTTAAAAAAATGGACTA